>NC_053027.1:311512334-311812334 GCF_003073215.2 Triticum urartu
GAATTCTTTTGAACATCATATGTTAACTGCAAAGTTTCGACCATTCGCATTTCGTTGTCACTGTTTAGAGGACTCCTTTTTTTTTATATTTTAGGACCACACTATGTGTTTGAGAGAACTGCATTACTGCCAACAGCAACTTGTCTAAAAAGGGCGATAAAATGATGCAGTTGGGGTCGGATACTTTAAATAGGCATCGTTCAAAGTGTCTGATGGACATAATTTTAAAAGCATACAACATAAGCAAAGCATTAGAAATATGCCACTGATGGCTTGCTTCATATTAGACAATCTAAAGTGCAAATATTGTAAACTAGAGGGAGCCTTCTTCTTTGTAGAAAAACACCATGGCCACTTCTCCGACCTCAAAGCCATTCTGGGAGACAAAATCTTTCCAACCAGTAGTTATGTTGATGCAGTCTTCAGAGTCGATGTGGTAGTCAGCTTGCATGTCTGCATACCCATTGTTGTGTTGTGTCTCCATAGTAACCTTCCTTGAACTCAGAGCGGGAAATTTTATTGTGGATGGCAGTTTCTGCATTTTGGAATGGGTGGAAAAAAATTATAAGTAAACAGCAAATGTTTTTCTTTATAAGTAGGATGATCTGTTTATTTTGACTTAAATAATTACATATATATATATACGGAATTGCAATGTATGAACAAACTTATATACGGAATTGACCTCTAGTTTTACTAGGATATATATTATACTGCAACATGCTTGTACTGCAAGGTCAGTTACAGTGTACTTCGCCAGCATGTTAAGAGAACTGCAACACTGATCTACTGACCCTCTTTTTTGTTCGTGTGTTGGGTTCTGATCTAACTAGTGTCGATACCTCGTGTGGTACTGAATAAAAGTAGGTGGAAGCATCTAGCCTTAATAGCTAACAAATCTGAACAACAATACAAATTCTGTTTTGTATTTTGTTGTCACTACTGAACAAATTGATTGAACTATATATTCCAATGTGGATTTGCAGCCTAGATTATGTCAAAAATTGTGAGGGGAAAACATACCCAACTTTCCTGCAGATCAGCGGTTGTGAGGCGATGAAGAAATGGAGCCCGAAACCCCCTGTTGGGTATCATCAGGCACCCGAGCATGCTGCGCCACTCGGTGTTGGTGAAGCTCTAGACCTTCTGTGTACACGCATGTGTCCGCTAGTGGCACCATTCTTGTCAAACACTCACACTTACAGTCCATGGCAGGTTCAGTGGAATTTCAGAGTAGAGCTGGGGATGGGATGAACCCTAGATCTACGACTTGATGAAAAAAGAGGAACAGGGGGAGGAGTTGTGTTAGTCTGGAGCACGAATGGATACGTTTTTATGCAACCAATTGAGCAACGGAAGTAATAAATGTTGTGGTTGGTGTTAGGTGGTGGATTTCTTCTGATTCAGTGTACGCGAATGCATTTGAGAAGCAACATGACTGCTTACTTGAAAATACCGAACTACATTGTCATATCATGACGAACTGCGGAACGTGTGGTTGGTTCTGTGATTGTGGAGTGGCATGTGGGATTTTTTTTAATTTTCAATGGCCTCTCTTTTGTCTGTTGGGCCGGTGTTCGGGGAGTGAAGACACATTGGGCCCAAGTCAGCCAGTGAGTACGGTGTGTGTGCGGCCTAATGTTTAGTCCCACCTCGCCCGCGAAAGGCGCGCCCGACCTATTTATAAGTGCTGGCAAGGCAGCAGTATCGATCTCCTCTGGTTACTTATTTGGGCGCTTATACACGGTGCTCGCTTCTCTATGCTCTCTGACCTGTGGGCCCATGTGGGCCCGGCCCCATGCATCGTGGCTCAGAACGACTCGGCTGGAATGGGCGTAGATCTACTACGAGACTGGCTGGGGTCGGTTGCACCTGGGTGGTCAATTTCTTTTTAATATTTTCTCTCATGTATTTTTTCCAATGTAGGGGCATGCACTCCTTAGTAAATCGTCTATGCACTGCATTGATCAGGGATCTATACTGCATGTGCACGCATTCCGTACTACATGAACAGTTCTCATTTTGTTTTCGTGTTTTTGCTCTTATGTATTCTTTTTTCAAATGTAGGGGCGTGCATTTCTTAGTAAATCATCCATGCACTGCATTGATTATGTTTCTGTACTGCATGTTCACATATTCCGCACTACATATACAGGTCGCATTTTTCTTTTTGTGTTTTTGCTCTTATGTATTCTTTTTTTTCAAATTTAGGGGCGTGCACTGCTTTGTTGGCTATGTGTAAACGGCATTCGACAGAGTCTGTACTGCATTCATTCACAATTTGCACTACATGTGTCCTATTTTCACACTGCATCTTATTTCGTTTTGTGCACTGCTCAAATCTAATGATACATAAGCTAACAACAGAAAACAAATTATCACAAGCATTCTATACGACAAGTTCATCACAAGCAAACTAAGTTCATCATTACAAGCGATTCTGCATCACAAGAAAACTGAGTTCAGCGAAAGCAAATGATCACAATCAAACTAACGATACATAAGTAAACAACATAAGAAAATTAGATGATAATTCTAAAACTACGCTAGCATTGTTGACTCTTGGCCGGCACCATCTTCTACTTCACCAGTTAGCGTCTCCCCATCCCCAGCTGCTCTTGGCGCGCTTCTTGGGGGGCTCCTCCTTCTCCAGCTTTGCACGGCGTAGCCCGTCCTGGGTGAGGGTGATGCGGTTCCATATCTCGTACGTTGCGTAGGCGTCCTTGGCCGCGTACTCGATGTGCCACATGGACAGAGGCAGGGTGGCCCAGCGCTTATGTTCGTCGTCGGTGATCTTCTTCTTCATGTTGTTGTAGTAGTCATCGATAAGCATGCCAGAGACGTCTCCAAGAGAGTCCAACTCGATGGGTGGTGGTTTATCTCTCATTCAGCTAACGGCGGTCATTTGATGCTCATTCGGACGTACCAAATTGACCAAACCATTACATCAAAACACATGTAGTACAATGCCTAGGGCATTCGTGACATTGATGGCTATGGCTGCTTTGTGTTCAAGAAAGTTCCCAGCTCCGTTGGACCAGTCATATTCATCTGAAATCGGGTTTACAGCCTCGGAAACCACTCCATGTTCCTCGGGCTCAATTATTCGATCATCCAACCAATCATCGATCATATCACCGGCGATGATTACCGTGCTATTCAACTTCCATTTTCCAGGGGAACTATGTTTACACATCATACCATGGGTTTCATGAATCACAATATCTAGAGATTCGTTAACATAGCTTGTTGCCAGAAAATCTTTAGTGTGTGAAAGGCATCAAGCTTCCATGCGATGGATGGATTTTGCAAAGCCGACATGTGGTGATGTGGTTCATGCCAACAGCAAATATGCGCAACTTGATTCGTACTGATATCTAGACTGAGCCATGTATCCTGCTACTGTAGCATGCCCCTGTTTTGTTGGATATTATGTACTGTTGTTAGTTTGAAGCACTCCTCTTGTTTGAAGGATAGATACCTTTCTAGGAACAAGTGCATCCTAACTCACCTGCGTAGGATGTACTGATAATGATGATGGAGATGTTGTACAAAAGCCATATATATAAACACTATTCTGATCACGGGATGAGAATAATATTCTGATCACAACCTGAACTGCCTGAGTAACGCGCCTGACCTTCCCTCTGTACGAACCCGACCTTCGGGCTATCTTCTCAACCGTGCCTTCTACCGCGAGTTTTTCTGATTGTTTGTGTTGTTGGCGATGTAAGTGTAATGTTCACACGGTTTTTAGAATCTAAATGCTTGTTTTGATTAGGAATCTAGCTCGTTGGCGGATTTGCTCTCGGGCGGTGATGAACATGGGTCTGTCACAAGTGTTTTGCATGTACTGGATGTTCTAGGATCCCTGATAGGATGAGAATTGGGTTTAGGTATGAGTTTACTTCATGATTTGTTGTTATTTTCGAACGCATTCGATTTGGTGTTCTGCCACCTCTGTTCTTTGTCTGCAGGATTGGTTTCGGCTGCTGTTGTAGATTTGTAGGTTTTCTGTTCAAATTGGGTGTGGATTTGTGTGCATTAGTGAGACACAATGCTGCCCATGTTGTTTATTTGAATATGCGAGCTCATACAAATCGAAATCCGGCGATTGGATCTTCTGCCTCTGGCCGTGGTTTTTTGTTCGAGGGACAGTATGATGGGGATCATTTTCTTATTTATCTGGAGCATGATGACGTTCGAAATGGTGGTTGAATCCTCCCCGTTTTGTTAATTCTATTTGGCTGGCTCATTCATTCAGAAATTGTGGATTGCACTTTCTGCCTCTCGTGGCGGTTTTGTTGTTCGAGCGCACTGATTGATGGCGGATCTTTTTTGGATGTTTTATCTGGAGTATGACGACGTTCGAAATGGCTTTTGACGTGTCGGAATTGACCCAAACAATTAAATCTGGGAACCAAATTTAATTGGGGTTGTTGTTTCAATCAATTTTTGTTCTGTTGTACAAGCTGGACTGCTAGAACTTTCGCACCTGAACTTCTGTGCTATAAGTAGATGCTTGAATTCAGTCAATGGTTTGTTATTTTTGATGATCCACTATCTTCAGTAGATGCTGGACTTCTTTCTAATTAATGGTTGAACTTCTGGTTTTCATGTGCTTCAGGTGTCATCCAGCATCTTGGAAGTCTCCATGTGCTTCGGGTGTCATCCATTTTTGGTCTGGAGTAGTTTGGCAATGCTGTTGGTGCGTTTGAGGGGTGACCCATTGAGGGGGTGGTGCAACGCGTACGGGCTTGGGATTGAGTACTTGCTGCTGGGAACTTCTAAGCTTCTTCATGCGTCTCTCATCTTCCTGTCAAAAAAGAAAAAAAATGTTTATTAGCACACAAGTTACATCTACCTATACCTTTCTAACTGAACTTAGCATTATTCACAGCCTGAACTTCTCATATATAAAGCTATTTGTAGCCTGGACTGATGCTCATATACTACCTGAACTTCGCATGGCTGCAAGGAGGCAGATTTTCTACTATTTGCAGTCTGGACTCATGCTCACAGACTACATGAACTTCACATGTTACAGCAGGCAGATTTAAAAAAAGCTTTTGTAGCCTGGACTGATGCTCAGAGATGTACCTGAACTTCTCATGGATGTGAAGTTCAGGCAGATTTACTACTATTTTTGGCATCCTGAACTTCTCATGGACTGATGCTCACAGATGTACCTGAACTTCTCATGGTTGTGAAGTTCATGCAGATTTACTACTATTTTTGGCAGCCTGAACTTCTCATGGACTGATGCTCACAAATGTACCTGAACTTGTCATGGATGTGAAGTTCAGGCAGATTAACTACTATTTTTGGCAGCCCGAACTTCTCATGGACTGATGCTCACAGATGTACCTGAACTTCTCATGGATGTGAAGTTCAGGCAGATTTACTATTATTTTTGGCAGCCTGAACTTCTCATGGACTGATGCTACACACCACCTGAACTTCTCATGGCAGTAAGAAAATAAAAAGCAGAGGGAAGAAGTTCAACCATACCCTGGCTAGAAGTTCGGCCAACCTTTTTCCAGCAGCTGATAGGCCACCTTGTGAGCAATTTGTCGGAGAGCTAGGAGAGGAACCGCATGGCAATCCATGACTTGCATAGGGCGCGAAGTTCATCTGCACGAAGCAGGAAGGTCAGGCAAGTGATGATTGAAGAAGAAGGAGACAAGTGGGAGGAAGTTCATGTACCGCTGCTGGATTTGAAGGCGCCTCTGATGCCACCTTCGCCGCGGAGTTGCCCCGTTGGCCGCGCCGTTCGCCATAGCTTGCGTCGGGGCCGTCATCTTCTCTGCAAATGCGTCGGGCGGTGAAGATGGAAGGAGGATGCGGCTTCCGGAAGTCCATGGCGACTTCGCCGGGTCCAGGCGACGTGGGCTCCCTCGCGCCGGCATCCGCCGATGGTCGGCCAGGATCTGGGGAAGGAGGGGAGGGGCCGGATCCGGCTGGCCAGGAGCTAGAGACGGGGGGAGGCGGCGGATCCGGTCGGCCAGGAGCTGGAGATGGGGGGGGGGGAGGTGGCGGATCCAGCGAAGATCGGCGGCGACCACGGGGGGAGGTGGGGGTCGGGGGATCGAGGGGAGGAGGGGGGCTGGGGCGGCTCGGGATCGGGATCAGGTGGATCCTGTCGGGGAGCCTCGGGATCCAGTGGATCCTGTCGGGCCGGGCAGCAGTTCAGAAGTTCGGGAGGGCCCTATCGGGCCCTATATAGGGGCTGCTGTGATCCAAATAACTATTCTAATCCTAGGATTAGAATAGTGCTGTCCTATATATATATCAATTAGGCTTCAAGTGCGTACTTGTTGGTGATAGTGTTGTCCAATGGGAATTATATTTTGTATTACTCATGTAGCCTACAAAGTCTGTCGCGCGACCTTGTAACTTCTTACTCCATTTCAAAATTTGTACTAGTCCTATATATCGTATATTTCGCTACGCGTACTACTACCTCCCTTCTAGTTTATTGGCCCCCTTCGTAATTTGTGTCAAATTTTGACCATAAATTTGACTAACTAAATGTTAATGCATGTCACAAAAAATTATATCGTTTTATTCGTATTTGAACATAGTTTCCAATGGAATAATTATCGGTGACATGCATTGAAATTTTGTTAGTTAAACCTATGGTTAAAATGTGACACTAAATACAACTAGTAAGTAGTACAGTAGCAGTTCTAGTATACGTCGGTCAAATTATTCATCATGTCCTCACATTGAATTGACGTGACAACACGCTGTGCGTGAGGTGACATAAGAGTCCCGGCGGCGTGTTCGGGTATTGAGGACTTCCGATTTGGAGTACCACTTATTTGTCAAAATCTTTCATCATTCACCCATCCTTAGAAACTTCTAGGTAAAACTCCGATCGGCCGTCTACTTGCAAAAACATATTCCTTGGTGTATAGCTCTATTTTTCTTTTTAGACGTAGACCCAGTGAAGCAATTACAATTTGACAGTTAATAAAAAGTGAAACAAGTGACTGCAACATGCCAAACATGTTATGAAAATGCCAACTGCGTACAATAAAACCTGTATTCAACAGTACTGCAGGGATCACACTGATTGGCCTAAGCAAGCATTTCTTCCAGCGCAACTCTAGGGCATTCAAAAGGGGCACGTGGATGCGTCGCAAGATACAGTCGGAGTGCGGCATGCACGCGATGTGGCACAAGACCAGCAATACCTTGCCGGTGAAGGTCAACGGCCGGCAGACGGACAGCAAAAAGGATCGGTGCTGCACACCAACAAGAACTTCAACTAGTAGAGGACCAACTGGGTGATGCACCAGTACCACCTCAGGGACCTGGAGCAAGAGCTGGTCCTCTGCAAGATTTTCTACCAAATGAACACTAGGGCCAGGACTAAAAAGATTATAAGTTAATTTGGTATTGGTACTTGTACTACCTTGTCATCCGCAAGTTGGTATTGTTGTTAACGATCTTCTGGTATGAACTTGGCGTTTGATTCCAACCATCATGACGAGGGTCGACATGGATATAAAGCTGAATGATTTGTTTCGAAAACGAATTTTCAGGCACCTGATTTTTCTTTGATGGGTAGCATAAGCATCTGCTATTCGAATTCCCAGTTCTCCAAATTTTTCAAAACAAGTGCATGCACTCATTATCACGATGAAACAACAATATACTTGCTGGATTACAGTTATCAGTCCGTACTTGCAGAATTCTCTCGTTTATTGAGCAGGTATATTGTTTTTTCAGGTCGAGCAAGTTTCAACTGGGCTGTAAACTACCCAGGCTTGGTTTTGTTTTTAACAGGCCCAGCCCATGACGGCAACGGGGCACAAAGATCCAGCAAGTATCTACTGGCCTCTGGCCCACCAGTGTTAATTATATTCTGTCTTAGAACATCCGCAGGCAGTTTTTTTTCTGAATCAAATACACAACACAGTTCTATTTTCCTCTTGAAACGCCATGTCCTACTTCCATTTCCTATGCTCTACCTATAGTTTTACTAGTTCATGTACACATATCATTATATTGAAAATACATAAAGTTCCCTTTTCATATTTACATCCTTATTTTTGTTCTTGTTTTCCCTCCCAGCGCTAATTTTTGTACCATTGGTTTTCCCTTAAACCAACTCAATTTTCCAACATCTTATTTGCTTACAAAAACACAATGATTTTTTGGAAAATCAATAAGTTCTTAAAAAATAAATGTTTATCATTTTGGGATTACACCAGTTCGGACTCCACCGAAATATGCAAAATAAGGTTGAAATTTTTTACCGTGGTCCTGGGTAGAAAATGGGCTGTAATAAATTACTTAAGAATTAGCAAATGGGTTGTAAATTATTAAAAAATAGCAAATGGGATCTATGTTGTCTGCCACAGATTTGGAGGCTGACTTGTGGGCATACTAAGTTCAAGTATACACGGGGTTTCTCAAAAAAAAAAGAAACTAAGTCAACAATCGACTCTACCAGCGTCACACTGTTAGATACGGCAATCGTGCTTCTTCAGTCTCTCATCTTCCTACTCCAGCCGCCCAAACCAGCGCCGGCAGAAGCGCCTGCTCCCGCCTCCTGTGGCCGGCTCTGCTGCAGGGCAGGCCTCACGGCCCCACCATACTCGCATCCCTGGCCTGGCTATCCCTCTACTCACCCACGCCTCCTGTTATTATCCAGCGATGGCAGCCGAACCAGTCAACCCTCGTACTCCCCACCGTATTGGCAGCCACTTTCGTGTCTTCCCTGGCTATGTGTCGTTCCCTTCGTAGGCCTCGCTGTCATCCACTACCCTGGTGCTCTTAGTGTGGCGTGTCAACATGGTCAACGAACGACATCCATCAGAAGTGGACTGTACGTGGAGAGGCTGACAACTGCATCCACGGCCGCACACAAGGAAATGCCTCCTTATTACGTGCAAAATAAAGATTCCTCCACCTGACATCTAGGACCCACTGGAAGGTCCTCAGTATTTCGCGAAAGAACGTTGCTCCTGCTGGCATCTCGGACCCACCAGCTATATCTTCGCACATAAGGAAGAGTGCCTCCTTATTACGCACAAAAAATGAATACTCCACCTACTAGCCGGGACCCACCATATGGGAGGCTGACTTGTGGGCTTACTAAGTTGACGCAGACGGAGGGCTTTGTTAACTTAGTCAATATGAACGATTCTAGCTCCAGTGACCGTACGATGTCCATCCAATGGCCGTAGTGCTTCTTCAACCTCTGGTATTCTTGCTCCAGCCTCCCAAACCAGCGCCGGTCATGTCGCCTGCTCCTGCCTCCTGTGGCTGGTTGTGCTGCCGCGGAGGCCTCACTGCCCCCAACTACTCCCACCGCTGGCCAGGCCATCCGTCTACTCACCCACACCCCCTGTTATTCTGCGGCGACGGCAGCCTCACACTGAAGCTGAACCAGTGAACCCTCGTACTAATCTCCGCATGGGCATCCACTGTCGCGTCTTCCCCGGCTCCGCGTCATCCCCTTCCTAGGCCTCGCCATCGTCCACCGCCTTGGTGTTCTCGGTGCGGTGTGGTCAATGTGGTCAACGAACGACTTCCATCGGAAGAGTACTGTACGTGGAGAGCCTGACAACTGGGTCCACGCCCGCAGCAAGGAAGTGCCTCCTTATTACGTGGAAAATAATGATTCCTCCACCTGACAGTAGGGACCCACCGGACGGGCCACCACATTTCGCAAAAGAAACGTTCCCCCCTGACTGCTGGGACCCGCCAGCTACATCTTCGCACGCAAAGAAGTGCCTGATAGTCAGGACCCACCTAGTCGAAGTGTACGTAGTGTTGTCATTCTGGTCGTAAACACGTATGTACATACGATCGGTCTATCTGTAGGCTCCAGCGATGAACCATTGTCGTGTAAGGAAGGGCACGTGTTGTAGTATAGGCGCGCACGTGTCGTAGTAGAGGCGCGCAAGTAGCATGTCACGCATTCCCGTTAATGTCGTGTACACGTACGTACATCCAGGGTGCAAGAAAGTAAATACGGCCACGCACGTACATACGGGCGCGGTCTCAAACACCTACTCGCGCATACGTATGGCCAGGGCTCGTGTACATGGCTGGGTCGGAACGGAGAAACTGCATCGTCGTCGTCGTCGTGTTCATCAGGAGCCAACCGGTTTGGACGGAATAGCCGATCAAAACGAGGCCTCGCGTACCGCAGAACGGAGGAAACGGCCTTGTGTTCGATTGGCCACGATCAAAACGGGATCCTGTTCATCGGGAGGGGTCTGGCGTACTGCAAAACAAAGGAAACAGACTTATCTTGGACCTCCTATGGTCAGAACGGGGTCCAGATGATCGGGAGGGGTGTGGTGTACCGCAAAACAGAGGAAACAGACTTGTGTTGGAACGCTACGGTCGAAACGGGGGTCCTATTCATCAGGAGGGGTGTGGCATACCACAAAATGGGACTCCACTAGATATCGTTCATCTCCACCGTCGACTGCCTCCACGGGCTACTGTTCATCCATCATCAACCTCCTCCAGCATCCAACTGCGACTGTTCATCCACGGGCTCCTGTTCATCCAGCCTCCACCGCTCCTCCACTGGCTACTGTTCAACCAACACTAGCCACGGGGTCCTTTTCAACCACCCCTCCACGGGCTACCGTTCATCTAGCCCTCCACCGGCTACTGTTCAGCCAACCCTCCACGGGGTCCTGTTCATCCAGCCCTCCACGGGGTCCTGTTCATCCACCCCCACCGGGAACTATTCATCCAACCCCCCCCCCAACAACGCTCAATGTTCATGAAGAGGCAGTATCGATCTGCTTCACTTAGCAGCATTAGCGAAGGAATCACTCGGGTTCAGTTAACAGCAAGGGATCAATCGGGGTTCAGTAACGTAGCCAGTACAATCGCTCGGGTTTAGTTAGAGCCCAACGCCTCGCTCGAGTTCAGTTAGAGTGCAATGAAACATCTCCAACATATCTATATTTTTTTATTGTTCCATGCTGTTTTATTATCAATCTTGGATGTTTTATAATCATTTTATAGTCATTTTATCTCATTTTTGGTAATAACCTATTGAGATAGTGCCCGGTGCCAGTTCCTGTTTTTTCCATTTTTTTACAGGGCAGGAAATCAATATCAAACAGAGTCCAAATGGCACGAAACTTTACAATGATTTTTATGGGCCAAAAGGAAGCAGATGGGCCCTGGTTGCACCTGGGGGGTGCCCCGTGGGGGGCTCAACCCACCAAGGCACGCCAGGAGGCCCTAGCGCGCCCAGGTGGGTTGTGCCCACCTCGGGTGACCCTCGGACCGCCTCTTTGCTCTATAAATACCCAAATATTCCAAAAACCCTAGGGGAGTCGACGAAATATTCATCCAGCCGCCGCAGAGTCCAGAAACACCAGATCCAGTCTAAACACCATCATGGAGGGGTTCACCACTTCCATTGGTGCCTCTCCGATGATGCGTGAGTAGTTCTTTGTATACCTTCAGATCCATAGTTGGTAGCTAGATTCCTTCATCTCTCTCTCTTGATCCTCAATACAATGGTCTCTTGGAGATCCATATGATGTAACTCTTTTGCGGTGTGCTTGTTGGGATCGATGAATTTCGAGTTTATGATCAGATCTATGTTTTTATATCCATGAAAGTATTTGAGTTTCTTTGATCTCTTTTATGCATGATCTCTTATAGCCTCGTAATTCTTCTCCAATATTTGGGTTTCGTCTGGCCAACTCGATTTATTTATCTTGCAATGGGAAGAGGTGCCCGGTAGTGGGTTCGATCTTAAGGTGCTTGATCCCAGTGACAGAAAGGGAACCTACACGTATGTATCGTTGCCACTAAAGATAAAAAGACGAGATCTATATCTACCGCCATATAGATAAATGAATCGTGTCTACATCATGTCATCGTTCTTATTGCATTACTCTATTTTTCCAGGAACTTAATACACAAGATGCATGCTCGATAGCGGTCGATGTGTGGAGTCATAGTAGTAGATGCAGGCAGGAGTTGGTCTACTAATCTTGGACGTGATTCCTATGTAATGATCATTGCCTGGATATCGTCATAATTATTTGCTATTTTTCTTGAGAGAAGCCACTAGCGAAACCTACGGCCCCCGGGTCTTATTTCTCATATATTTGCCTTTGCGGACTACTTTTTCCTTGCTTTTATTTTTAGATCTATTAAACCAAAAATACAAAAATACTTTGTTGCACTTTATTTTATTTGCGATCTATTATTTCAATCTATTACAACTTTCTCCCGTCAAGACGCAATTTCTGGCGCCGTTACCCGAAAGGGATTGACAAGCCCTTTAACAAGTCGGGTTGCGAGGTGTTGTTATTTCTGTGCAGGGGCTGTTTACATTGTGTTTCTTGGTTCTCCTACTGGTTCGATACCTTGGTTTCATAACTGAGGGAAATACTGACCCGCGTTGTGCTACATCATCCCTCCCTCTCCGGGGAAATACCGACGTAGTTCCAACTGCCATCACGCAATGCCTCTCACACACGCGCGTACGTGTACGAGAGAAACGCGCAAATCTCCATGCATCGCTCGGCCCCGACCACCCACCGTAACCAGGAACTCCCTAATATTTTCCTCACCCTCGCTTCTACCATGGTTTTTCTGTCATGGACGGCCCGAAGAATATCATGCAGCTGCGTCTTCGGCCCGCCCAGGATGAAAAGCCCATTTTTTGTCATGATTTTTTGTCATAGAAGTAGGAGCCCACCACATCTATGATGATACCGGGTTTTGTTACAATTATCATCACAGAAGTGTCATAAGCATGACATAAAAAAATTCATTTAGCTCAAAATGTCACGGATGTGTCTTTTTTTGTAGTGTTGATCTTCAATATAGTGTTCTCCTCGATGTTCTTGGAGTTCTATTCGATGTAATGTTCTTTTGCGATGTGTTTGTTGGGATCCGATGAATTGTGGGTTTATGATCAGATTATTAATGAATATTAATTAAGTCTTCTCTAAATTCTTTTAGGCATGATTATTATAGAATTGTATTTCTCACTAATCTATCTCTTTAGTTTGGCCAACAAGATTGATTTTATTGCAATGGGATGTGCTTTGTGATGTGTTCAATCTTGCGGTGCTCAATACTAGTGACAAAAAGGGACATGACATGTATTTTTATTGTTGCCATTAAGGATAAAAATATGGGGTTTATTCATATTGCTTGTGTTTAATTTGTCTACATCATGTCATCTTGCTTAAGACATTACTCTGTTTTCATTAACTTAGTACCCTAGATGCATGTTGGATAGCGGTTGATGGGTGGAGTAATAGTAGAAGATGCAGCCAGGAGTCGGTCTACATTTCTATGATGTGATGCCTATATAAATGATCATTACCTTCAATATCGTCATAACTATGCGCTTTTCTATCAATTGCCCAACAGTAATTCATTCACCCACCGTACTTTAGGTGCTCGAGAGAGCAACCTCTAGTGAAAACTATGGCCCCGTGTCTACTTTTATCATATATAAAATCCAAAAATACCTTGCTGCACTTTTGCAATTTATTTATTTGCCTACCACTATGAGCTTTGATCCTTGCAAATAACCGCCGAGGGGATTGACAACCCCGTTTGCGTTGGGTGCATGTATTTGCTTTTGTGTGTGCAGGTGCTGCTAATGAGGTTCTGTGTGGTTCTCCTACTGGATTGATAACCTTGGTTCTTAACTGAGAGAAATACTTACTCTAATGTACTCCTTCATCCTCTCCTCTTCGAGGAAATCCCAACGCAGCTCACAAGTAGCAGGAAGAATTCCTGGCGTCGTTGCCCAGGAGACATCAGCGAAACCTATCAAGTACCTTCGCATAAACTATCATCTACCTGCTCTTATTTTTATTTTCCTTCTCATTCGCCTTTACCTCTTATTTTCATGTCCCCCACTTCTATTTTTTTACAAATCACAAAAGTATTTTTATCTACTCGTTTGCTTGTTTTGTCGCTATGTCTTAGGATAAAATATTTGATCCTTATCATAAGAGGTTGGCGGAAATAGAGAACACTATTAAAAACTTTATGTTCACACAATTTGAGCATAATTTTATTTACTGGGAAATTAAAGAACATTCTTCCTTGTTGGATGCTATTTTAAAAAAACTTCATATGTCAATCAAGAGGTCACCAACCTCCAATCTCAACTGCTCGTACTAAAAAATTGCTAGGAAAGATTCCCGATAAACAAACTACGCTAGCAAATAAAATGGCCGCTAAGCCCGAGCCTTTTACTCATGATGAGGATATTAAAATGATTGGTATCTCACCCATAGAATCTTTATTTCATAATATAAAACTTTATTAAAAGGGGACCAAAGATGAGTCAACTTTAGCTAGAAGGCATCCCAATTGTTCGGAGGGTGACAATCGTAATGATAAAAATGATAAAAGTGGGTTTGTAGAGGTCAAAACTTTAAATAGTGATGTGCCCACTACTTTGGATTTCAAGGATTTTAATTATGATAGTTGGTCTTTAACTGAATGTCTTTCCTTGCTACAATCCATGATAAATTCACGCAATGCTTATGAACAAAATAACGCCTTTACTAAACATATTGTAGAAGTTATGATGAAAGCTTTGGAAGAAAAACTAGAATTGGAGGTTTCAGTACCTAGTAAATTATATGATGACTGGGAACCTACTATTAAAATAAAGATTAGAAATTATGCCTGCAATGCTTTATATGATTTAGGTGCTAGCGTTTCCACTGTGCCAAAATCTTTATGTGATGTGCTAGGCCTTCATGATTTAGATGAATGTTCCTTTAATTTCCACTTAACGGATTCAACTATTAAGAAACCACTGGGTAGAATAAATTATGTTCTTATTCTTGCAAATAGAAAATTATGTACCCATTGATTTCATTGTGCTTGATATTGATTCCAAATCGTCTTGTCCTATAATACTAGGTAGGCCTTTCCTACGCGCCATAGGTGCTATTGTTGATATGAAAGAAGGTAATATAAGATTCTACTTTCCATTCAATTAAGGAATGGAACACTTAGATAGAAATATAATTAAGCCACCATGTGAATATATTATGAGGGCCACCTGTAGAATTAATTTGAAGGATGATAAGACTGGAAACTATGCGTTAAGCCTAGCTAGGGGTGTAAAACAATAACGCTTGTTGGGAGGCAACCCAATAGTTATGTTTATTTTTCCTTTTTGTTTTCTGTTTTTGAGTGTGCACACAATTATGCTACTATTATGGTTATGTTTCTTTGTTTAAATTAGTGCTTGTGCCATGTAAAGCCTTTGGGATGATTTGGTTGATAGTTGATTGATTATGTGAAGATACAGAAACTTTTGTGCCCAGTATCATAATATTTTAAATTCACTAGAATATGATAAAATTCTAATTTTTTTACACAGGATTTATATACAAATGTCCCACGTTTTCGTAATTTTCAGAATTTTTAGAGTTACAGAAGTATATTCATTGTTCAGATCATTACAGACTACTATGTTTTTGACAGATTATGTTTTTGTTGCATAGTTTGCTTGCTTTAATGAATCTATGGATTGTATCAGGGGGTATATGTCATAGTGAAGTTAGAATATAGTAGATATTATGCAATAAAAAAATATGAATGGGTTAACAACAGTACCTAAAGTTTATGATTTTCTTGTTATACTAACGAATCTCACGAGTTTTCTATTGAGTTTTGTGTGATGAAGTTTTCATGTTTTGGGTGAGATGACGATGCATGAAGGAATAACTAGTGGCAAGACCCTAAGCTTGGCGATGCCCATGGCACCCGAAGTCAATATTCAAGGACAACCAAGCATCTATTCTAGGGGATGCCCCGGAAGGCATCCCCTCTTTGTTCTACCAACCATCAGTATATTACTTGGAGCTATATTTTTATTCATCACATGATATGAGTTTTTCTTGGAGAGTCTTGTATTACAGTTTTTTCACAATCATCTTTGCTTCACACACCTTTTTATAGGGACACACATTTATTCATGATTTGTTAGAATACTCTATGTGCTTCACTTATATCTTTTGAGCTAGGTAGTTGCTCTAGTTCTTGACTTACATCTTTTAGATCACGACAGTGGTTATATTTTAAAGAAATAGTTGCACTCTGTGTCACACCCTAGCTAGTTCAAGCATTAGAGTGTGCACCATGTTTAAATTTCTCTTAAATTTGAAATGGGGAAAGCAGAAACCCCCAACACCCCCCTGGAAACAACTAGGGTTTACTAAAATTATTTTCAATGAACCTGAAATGCCCTTCTAAAAAGTTCACCCTCCTTGTCTCGGGTTAAAACCTCTGGCAAAATTGGTGCGCAATTTTCTAGGTCAACAGAAGGTCATTGAATTAAATCATAAGTATTTGAATTTGGGCATTTAAATGCTATAAAATAATTTAAATGCTCAAATAATCCTGGAAATAAATGTTTGCTGTTGGAAATAATCTAAACAGAGCCCACAATTATTTTCAGGACTTTTGGAAACGTTTTAGTATTTTATTTAAAGCCCAACAGTTGCAGTTAATTAGAAAAACAAAAACAAATAAAGAGTGAGAGAGAGAGAGAGGGAAGCCCACCCGGGCCTTACCTGTGCTGGCCCAGCCACCTGGCTCAGCCCAGCCTACTGGCTCTGCCAGTCGTCGTCCTCCTCGCGCCAGAAGGACGCGGAGCGCGTGGCCGGCGCCCACGGCCACACGCCAGCCACCTCCTGCTTCCGCCGATGCCTGGAGACGCCTAGGGGTGCCACGCGACCCCCACGTCCCCCTCTCATCCTCGCTCACTCTCCCCTCGTCTCCCTCACCCTCTCCCGCACCATGGCCGACGAGCTTGTCGCTGTCTCACCGCCGTAGTCGCGCTCTCCGTCACCCCCTCGCCTCTCTGACCTATCCAGAAGCTCCGCCGCGACGCCCTCGCCCTCCCCACCGAGCCACGCATCGCCGGAAGCCCTGCATTGCCGCCATCGGATCGTCTTCAACCTCGGTACCCGCCGGACGCCGTTCATCGATTCGCCTCGCTCCGGTCGCCCCCGAGCCCACTAAGCTGCTCATCGACCTCCCTGTGAGCTCCGCCGCCTTTCCCCTCTTCTTTCCCACGTGTTTGAACCCTCTAGGCCATAGTTCCACCGTGGCCGAAGCTCATCTCCGCTCGAGCTCGTCGCCGGCGTCGCTCCGGCAACCATTTGGTCCTCCCGTGCTATGCAACGTGCTTGCCGCATCGCGTAGTGCCTCGCTAGCGCTTCAGTTTCCATGTTTGCACGCCGCAGCCCACTCCCCGCACATGGCGAACTCCGGCCGCCGCCTTGGAGCTCGCCGTCGTCGTCTCCGGCCACCGTAGGCCCGGCCTCCACCACCACTAGATGCGCGACTGCAAGAGCTCTCCAACGAGCCCAAGAACGGCCTCGCTCGTGCCCTGTGGGTGTTTTCCGAGCTGTGCCACTGTCTCGGGCCTCGCCGGCGTTGAGTCGCCGGCGAGTTTGACCCAGTTTGACTCCTGGGTGGGCCCAGGTAGACCCCCCCTGAGTCTATGACAGGTGGGGCCGGTCTGCTAGCTAATTTAGGATTAGTTTTAATTAATTTTAATTAAATCAGTCACTGACATGTGGGCCCAGGCCCCACTGAGAGCTAATTAGTGTTAATCTAATCCTGTTAATTAGCTGAGAGGCTGACAGAAGGGGCCCACCAGTCAGGTTTGACCTGGGCTGGCGCCTTTGACTTGCTGAGGTCAGCATGATGCAATGCTGACGCAGTAATGCATTTTCTGGATTTATTTTTATTCAGGACTTTCCAAAAAATAGTTAAAACTTCTAAAAATCATAGAAAATCAACCATAGCTCCAAATGCAAAGATTTATATACGAAAAATGATCAGAAAAAATTCAATCTATCCATCTGTAATGGTTTCATGCATGACAAAACAAGTTTACCTTGCTATTTAAGCAGAATAAGGAAATGCACTATTAAGGCCATGTTTAATGAGCTAATATTTGAATCTTTGATTCAAATGAGTTCATTCCTTTCTGTTATAGCTTGCATTAGGCCAAGACACATTCATATTGCCATGTCATAGCATGCATCATATTGTTGCATATCGTCATGTGTTGATTGTGTTCCGATGTGTTTTTCGTGGTAGGTTCTGCCTCCGAGGATATTCACGAGTATCCAACTGAAGGGCAGTATCCCACTACCACTCCATCAGGCAAGCAACCATTGATCATTCCGATACAAACCCATGTTATCGCTTCTGCTCTTGTTTACTGCATTAAGACGACGCGATTCAAACTACTGTGTGCTACGTAGTTGAACCCTTATCCTCTGCATGACCTGTCATTGCCACAGTAACTAGATGAAACTCACTAGCATGTGTAGGAGTTGATTGAGCCATGTATGTGATTCCTACCTTGCTATGCCTGCTATGCTTAGAGTTGTGTCAGGTCTGGTTCATCTGGGTGATGGGCCAGAGTGAAATGCTTATGCCGGTAATGTGAGGGATGTGTTGAACATGTTTTGGTAAAGGTATCGATGAGAGGCCATGTAGGAGTACATGGTGGGTTGTTTCATTGAGGCCGTCCCTAAGAACTGAGATCTGTATGTGTGATTTAAGATTCAGCTACTACCATGCATTGGGATCCTTAATTGACCCTCTCGGCTTCTTAACCACCCTAGTACTCTATCGAGGAGTTGCAAATAGTTTTTGGTGTTTGTAGGTTATGTGTTGGCGGCCGTGCGTAGCGCTGACCCTAGGGGTGGGCTATGTTGTGGTAGATACACCGTGGCATGGTGTACCGAGTCACCCGTTTGGTGTCTCGAGATCCCTGTTCACATCGTTCGGGGCCGTATTTGGAAACCTCGGCCGGACACCCTGCGGATGGAACCTGGATAGGCGATAAACCTGGACTAGAGACTTAAGTGTTTAGGTAGGCTGTGGCCGACACCCTCGCTGGGCTTCCGCTTGAAGGTTGCCGAGTACATGTCGTGTAAACGACGTTATGTGGTGAAAGCGTGTATGAAGAAGTACGCCCCTGCAGGGTATAAAACTATTCGAATAGCCGCGTCCGCGGTAAAGGACTACTTGGTTGCCTATACAGTTCATAGACAAGTTAATGGGTACTAATAAAAGACTCAAGATAAGTGTGAGTACCGAGGATGGCCCTCTCGTAGGATGACGAGGGAGGATCCCCGGTGGAGTATTGTGTTGGTGAGTAGTGGACTCGTGTGCGAAAACTATTTTTACTGGTGAAGTTCCGTAGGATAGCTTAGCCAAGAGTCAAAGCTGGCTTGCTGCATTAACCCCACCACCTTCTTGAGAATAAGCATGTATAGTAGGTTCTGATGTAAGACTTGCTGAGTACCTTTGTACTCATGTTTGCTTAATTACTATTTTCAGACGACAACACCGCCCCCTCCAATGGGTTCTACATAGACCTTGACGTCGACGAGTGACTAGCCACCTAGGTGGTGATCCTGGCCTGGAGGGCCCTATGTAGATAGACAGGCTTCGAGAAGCCTTCTTTCTTTCTAGAGTCTGTACTCAGACTAGTTGCTTCCGCATGTGCTTGTATGTTTGTATGACTTGAGTGTCGGGTCATGTGACCCCTATCTGTATGAACATGTTATGTATGGCTCCCTGGAGCCTTTAAATAAAGTACTTGAGTTGTAGAGTTTTGTTGTGATGCCATGTTGTATGTACTCATATCGGGCATATTGTGTGTATGATTGAAATGCTTGGTATGAGTGGGATCCGACAATCTAGTTGTTTATCCTTGGCAGCCTTTCTTATGGGGAAATGTAGTCTAGTGTTCCTCGAGCCATAGTAGTCCGCTACAGCCCGGTTCACCGGAGCCCTGCTAGCCTAGCACTACTGTTCATGACACTTGACTGGCCGGCATGTGTTTCACTTCGTTCCTGTGTCTGTCCCTTCGGCGAAATGTCACGCTGTGACTTCTGGAGTCCTGCCTAGCCTGCTACAGCCCGGGTTCCCCGGAGTCCTGTTAGCCCAGTGCTACAGCCCGGAATCAATCGCTGATGACCGACATGCTCGATGTGATTCATGTATGCCTGTCTCCATAGGTCTGTGCCGCTTTGGGTTCATGACTAGCCATGTCGGCCCGGGTTCTCTGTCATATGGATGCTAGCGACACTATCATATACGTGAGCCAAAAGGCGCAAACGGTCCCGGGCCATGGTAAGGCGACACCCGTGGGATACCGTGCGTGAGGCCGCAAAGTGATATGAGGTGTTACCGGCTAGATCGATGTGACTTGGAATCGGGGTTCTGACAGTGTTGGCATCATAGCTGGACTGCCTGTAGGTTCGTTGAGCCAAACTGGTCGATGTTGAGTCTAGAAATGCTTTAGTTATATGTAGGGGAATTGATTGTGGGAGGGAACGTAAGGCTCTTTTACTCCTTTACCCTATGCCTCTGATCTGAGTCATTCTCTTCTCATTCAACGTGGGTTAAGGACTAGGCTCTCTCCTTCTATCAGGTTCACGTGTTACTAATCTGTAGTAGCTTATAGGATTGATGCTACAAGCCCCAGTTCAGTTTCTACTATTTTAGTATGTTGCTAATTGGATCAGAATCTTGATATGATGTTGTTGAGTGGTATTGCGAACTATTGTGGATGTCTCAAATCTTTTTTTGAGCATTTACAGCTGTTATGCTGTCCAATTTTCCGTAGAAATTCTGATGTCTTTCCATTGTGGTTGTGCTTTCAGATGGCCAAACGTGTTCAAAACCAAGTGGTTCGCCTAACTTGGTGCCTCGACATGCCCGGTCATACTGCTATGTTAGTCCGGGTAATGATCGAGACGGGCTACCGTTGGTATCCCGAATACACCGTCGAAGAGCAGTTCCGCGACTTTAATCAAAGCCAATATCTCTGCACCGTCAGGATATTTCCTTCTTATCCTGGATCTACCGAGCCCCTTCACTGTTCCTATGGACTCGGGGTTACTGTTGAGATGGCTGTGCAGGATGCTGCCTATTCCATGATGACCATCTTGCGAGTCCGGACTGGCCTGCTTTGGAACACCGACTTCCGTTACATGCCAGCTTCACTTCCGGGAGCGCAAGGGTATCTTCAGGCTATCTATGCCGACTCCACTCAGGAGGACTCATTAACTCGTACCACTGCCGAGATGCCCGAAGATAAGGACCGAGAGAATCGGGCCTTGAGGCTGGAGCTTTTCAATACCCGTGCTGATCATTGGGCCACATTGACTCGGTTTGCACCTGCGGTGCAAGCTGGATGTATGGATACAAGGGATCTGTATCCTGTGAGATCAGCTCTGCCAGACATGGTGGATTGGCATGATGTGGGAGGCATCACCCCACCCCGTGGTCCCCGCAGGCCACCGTTTGTTGGTCCAAGACCTCATCCTAGCCCCTATGGTCCACAGGCTCCTCAGGACCGTCTGTTCCCGGATGGTCACGTTGAACTTCCAGGCTATGGAGGTGACTTCTATGAGGACTACTACGGAGCTGTCTGAGTTAGTAGTAGTACCACTAGTATTGTAGTAGTTGTATCTCCACTGTCCTACTTGACTTGTGGAATATGACTTTGTGTGTAATCAAATCCGGAGGTGTAGACAAATATTCTATAGGAGCTTGGAATGCCTCCGATGAGATGTAACGTCTTTCATCATAGTTGTACTGTAGCCTGGGCTTGTACTAAACTATGTATGATGTGTATGACCTTTGGTATATATATGGCAGTTTTATATTACCATGACATACGGATGAACATCTCTGCATTCCGCGTTATCCATTACATTCTGCACTCCTTGCTAAGTTTGAGCCATCCTTATCTAAACCATTGTCTTGTTTTCTCCTAGGATGGTCAACACCCGCAGCAACCCTGCTGCCTCGGAGCAGGGGGAAGCCAGTGCAGCTAGAGGTGAAAATCTGCCTCACCCGCCTTCTCTGGCCGAAGTAATGCTGGAGGCGGAAAGAAACAAGCGTGAGACTAACCGCCTGCTAGAGCGGATTGAGCAGAACACTGCACGCCACCCACGAAATGACTTGGTGTCAATCAATGACTTTATCAAGCTGTACCCACCAAAGTTTAACCATTCCGTCGATCCCCTCGACGTGGATGACTGGCTTCGCAGCATCACTCACAAGCTATGTTCTGCCAACGTAGCCAAAGCCGACAAGGTTACCTATGCTGCCTATCACCTCGAAGGCCCTGCTAGCCTTTGGTGGGAAAACTTCGAAGCTATGCGCCTGGTCGGCCAAGTTACTACTTGGGCTGAGTTCAGTGAGGCTTTCCGCGAGCATCACATTCCGGAAGGTCTCATGGATCGCAAGAGGGAGGAGTTCTGCAACTTCACCCAAGGAAGACTGACTGTGGATGCTTATAGTCGTGAATTTGGAAATCTGGCACGCTATGCTCCCGAAGAGGTATCTACTGACGCTAAGAAGCAAGCAAGGTTCCACAAGGGACTTAGCCCTGAGCTTCGCCGCGATCTTCGTCTGCACGAGTGCACCTCCTTTTAGAAGTTGGTCAATAAAGCCATCAGTGCTGAGACAGGCCAGACTGATTATGACGCTTCACGCAAGCACTCCCGTGACTTTGGCTCTTCATCCGGCTCTGGAGCTCAGAAGCGCCGGGTGTGGATCCCAAGCACGGCACTGCCACCCAGGTTCATCCCGAGGCCATCCTTTGAGGTGCCTCGTCCCAACCAGCAATTTGCACCGCCCAAGCCCTATGGTGGCCCCGCTGCTAA
The DNA here is from genome assembly GCF_003073215.2 of Triticum urartu. NCBI lineage: Eukaryota > Viridiplantae > Streptophyta > Magnoliopsida > Poales > Poaceae > Triticum > Triticum urartu. The sequence goes on from NC_053027.1 coordinate 311,535,041, forward strand.
TGCTGCTCCACGCCCCAATGTGGTGACATGCTTTAATTGTGGAGAGCCGGGTCACTATAGCCGAGAGTGTCCCCAGAACAACAACCCCAATCAAACTGGAAAGTCCGTTGGCCGTGGTAAGCCCGCGGGAAAAACATTCTACGCCAAGCCGGCCACCACTGCACGTGGCCATGTCAACTATGTTTCAGCCGAGGAGGCTCATGAGGATCCCAACGTCGTCCTTGGTACGCTCCTTGTTAACTGCCATCCGACATCTGTTCTTTTCGATACTGGAGCATCTCATTCATTCATATCCGAGAGCTATGCTCGATTGCATAACACGACATTCTGTGACATGCCCACTTCAATGGTAATTCAAACTCCAGGTTCCAAATGGCAAACTTCTAGAGTAAGTCATGGGAACGAAATTCTTGTCGATAGACTTGTCTTCCTTGCATCCTTGATAGCTCTCAAGTCCACGGACATAAACATCATCTTGGGTATGGACTGGATGTCAGCTCATTACGCTAAGATTGATTGTGCCACTAGAACCGTTCAGCTTACTCACCCATCGGGCAAGACAGTCAATGTCTTAACTCGAGTGGCCAAGCGCCAGATTTACTCCCTAAATGCCAACCCCCTTCCAGACCTTGAGGATGTTCCGATAGTCCGAGACTTTCCGGATGTCTTTCGAGAAGAACTGCCAGGTGTTCCACCTGACAGGGATGTCGAGTTTGTGATAGACCTTGTTCCAGGAACCATGCCAATTTCTAGAAGACCCTACAAGATGGCACCCTTAGAACTAGCCGAGCTTAAGAACCAACTCGATGAGTCCTTGAAAAAGGGTTTCATCCGTCCTAGTTCCTCTCCTTGGGCTTGCCCCGTCCTCTTCGTCAAGAAGAAGGATGGAACGGATCGAATGGTTGTGGACTACCGCCCTGTCAACCTGGTCACCATCAAGAACAAATACCCGCTTCCTAGGATTAATGATCTGTATGATCAGCTCGCTGGATCCTCAGCCTTTTCCAAGATGGATTTGAGGTTGGGCTACCATCAAATCAAAATCAGAAACGGGGACATTCCCAAAACGGCCTTTGTTACTTGTTATGGCCAATACGAGTACACCGTCATGTCCTTCGGTTTAACCAATGCCCCAGCTACCTTCTCTCGGTTAATGAACTCGGTTTTCATGGAGTACTTGGATAAATTCGTCGTGGTATACCTCGATGACATACTCATCTACTCCAAGAATGAAGAGGAACATGTCGAACATCTAAGGCTGGTATTGATGAAACTTCGAGAGCATCGCCTTTATGCCAAATTCTCCAAGTGTGAATTTTGGTTGCCAGAAGTGACCTATCTAGGCCATGTAATCTCTGGCAAGGGTATTGCTGTCAATCCCGAGCGAGTTCAAGCGGTCCTTGATTGGACTCCACCTGAGACGGTCAAGCAAGTTCGGAGTTTCCTTGGCTTAGCGAGCTATTGCCGCCGCTTCGTCGAGAATTTCTCCAAGGTTGCTAAACCTCTAAATGAACTCCTCAAGAAGGATAAAAAGTTTGAGTGGACTCCATAGTGCGAGTTCAGCTTTCAGGAACTGAAAAGACGCCTGACATCTGCTCCCGTACTGGTACCACCAGATTTCTCCAAGGACTTTATTATCTATTGCGACACCTCGCGACAAGGACTAGGTTGCATACTCATGCAGGATCCTCAGGTAATTGCCTATGCTTCACGGCAATTACACCCACATGAGGAAAATTATCCCTCACATGATCTAGAGCTTGCAGCTGTAGTCCATGCACTTAAAACCTGGCGACATTACCTCCTCGGTAATCGTTGCGAGATCTTCACCGATCACCAAAGTTTGAAATATATCTTCACCCAACCAGACTTGAATCTCAGGCAAAGACGTTGGGTTGAGTTGATCTCGGATTACGACTTAGGAATAACTTACACCCCGGGCAAAGCCAATGTCATGGCTGATGCACTAAGCCGTAAATCCTATTGTAACAACCTGATGTTACAACAGAGTCAACCACCTCTCCATGAGGAATTCCGTAAGCTTAACCTTCACATTGTTCCTCGAGGATTCCTATCCACCCTGGTGGCGAAACCTACCCTTATGGATCAAATCATAACCGCCCAGCGGTATGATAAGGGCATATCCCGGATTAAGGAAAACATCGCTAGCGGAGTTGCTAAATGTTTCTCCATGGATGAGCGAGGTGCTGTCTTCTTCGAGAACCGTTTGGTGGTTCCCAAGAAACAACATCTACGCCAGTTGATCCTTAAGGAAGCTCATGGATCCCCTCTCACCATTCATCCCGGTAGTACTAAAATGTAGCAAGACCTACGCCAAAGGTTTTGGTGGACTAGGATGAAGAGAGAAATCGCTCAATACATTGCTAATTGCGACGTTTGACGTCGTGTTAAAGCAGAGCATCAACGGCCTGCTGGCACTCTTCAACCTTTGGCTATTCCCGAATGGAAATGGGATAAAATCAGTATGGATTTCATCACTGGGTTTCCCAGGACCAAGAGAGGGAATAATGCCATCTCCGTCGTGATCGACCTCTTTCCAAAGTAGCCCACTTTCTACCTGTTCGTGAGAGTATCACCGCTAGCCAGCTAGCCGATTTATACATCTCCCGAATAGTGTCTCTTCATGGTGTTCCATTGGAAATTAACTCAGACCGTGGGAGTCTCTTCACCTCTCGATTTTGGGAAAGTTTCCAAAATGCTATGGGAACTCATCTCTCTTTTAGTACTGCCTTCCATCCTCAATCAAGTGGTCAAGTAGAGCGAGTCAATCAAATTCTGGAAGATATGCTCCGAGCTTCTGTCATCTCGTTCGGAATGAGTTGGGAGAAATGCCTCCCATTCGCGGAGTTTGCTTATAACAATAGTTATCAAGCCAGCTTGGGCAAGGCTCCTTTCGAAGTTCTCTATGGACGAAAATGTCGAACGCCTCTTAACTGGTCAGAAACCGGGGAAAGACAACTCTTTGGCCCAGATATGATTCAGGAAGCAGAAGAGCAGGTTCGCGTTATTCGTGAGAAATTGAAAACAGCCCAATCTCATCAAAAGAGTCAATATGATCGTAAACATAAGCCTATGACTTATGAAGTCAATGAGAAGGCTTACCTTTGGGTTACTCCGTCAAAGGGAACCCATCGTTTCGGTATCAAAGGCAAATTGGCCCCTCATTACATTGGACCCTTTCGCATTCTTGCCAAATGAGGAGAAGTTGCCTACCAAGTGGAACTACCTCCGCATCTTTCCAGAGTTCACAATGTCTTCCACGTTTCACAACTCAGGCGTTGCTTCACGGATCCTATCCGTGGAGTGGACCACGAAACGCTTGATCTACAAGATAACCTCTCCTATCGGGAATATCCCGTTCGTATCCTTGATCAGGCCGAGCGTACCAGTCGACGTCAGAATATCAAGTTTCTCAAGGTTCAATGGTCACACCATTCCGAGAAAGAAGCCACTTGGGAAAGGGAGGATCGTCTTCGACTTGAGTACCCCACCTTCTTCTTGGAGGATCCTAAATCTCGGGATGAGATTCTTTTGAGTGGGGGTGAGTTGTCACACCCTAGCTAGTTCAAGCATTAGAGTGTGCATCATGTTTAAATTTCTCTTAAATTTGAAATGGGGAAAGCAGAAACCCCCAACACCCCCTGGAAACAACTAGGGTTTACTAAAATTATTTTCAATGAACCTGAAATGCCCTTCTAAAAAGTTCACCCTCCTTGTCTTGGGTTAAAACCTCTGGCAAAATTGGTGCACAATTTTCTAGGTCAATAGAAGGTCATTGAATTAAATCATAAGTATTTGAATTTGGGCATTTAAATGCTATAAAATAATTTAAATGCTCAAATAATCCTAGAAATAAATGTTTGCTGTTGGAAATAATCTAAACAGAGCCCACAATTATTCTCAGGATTTTTGGAAACGTTTTAGTATTTTATTTAAAGCCCAACAGTTGCAGTTAATTAGAAAAACAGAAACAAATAAAAAGAGAGAGAGAGAGAGAGAGGGAAGCCCACCCGGGCCTTACCTGTGCTGGCCCATCCACCTGGCTCGGCCCAGCCTATTGTCTCTGCCAGTCGTCGTCCTCCTCGCGCCAGAAGGACGCGGAGTGCGTGGCCGGCGCCCGCGGCCACACGCCGGCCACCTCCTGCTTCCGCCGACGCCTGGAGACGCCTAGGGGTGCCACGCGACCCCCACGTCCCCCTCTCATCCTCGCTCACTCTCCCCTCATCTCCCTCACCCTCTCCCGCACCATGGCCGACGAGCTTGTCGCCGTCTCACCGCCGTAGTCACGCTCTCCGTCACCCCCTCGCCTCTCTGACCTGTCCAGAAGCTCCACCGCGACGCCCTCGCCCTCCCCACCGAGCCACGCATCGCCGGAGGCCCTGAATCGCCGCCATCGGATCGTCTTCAACCTCGGTACCCGCCGGACGCCGTTCATCGATTCGCCTCGCTCCGGTCGCCCCCGAGCCCACTAAGCTGCTCATCGACCTCCCTGTGAGCTTCGCCGCCTTTCCCCTCTTATTTCCCACGCGTTTGCACCCTCTAGGCCATTGTTCCACCATGGCCGAAGCTCGTCTCCCCTCGAGCTCGTCGCCGGCGTCGCTCCGGCGACCATTTGGTCCTCCTGTGCTATGCAACGTGCTTGCCGCATCGCATAGTGCCTCGCTAGCGCTTCAGTTTCCATGTTTGCACGCCGCAGCCCACTCCCCGCACATGGCCAAACTCCGGCCGCCGCCTTGGAGCTCGCCATCGTCGTCTCCGGCCACCGTAGGCCCGGCCTCCACCACCACTAGATGCGCGACTGCAAGAGCTCTCCAACGAGCCCAAGAACGGCCTCGCCTATGCCCTGTGGGCGTTTTCCGAGCTGCGCCACCGTCTCGGGCCTCGCCGGCGTTGAGTCGCCGGCGAGTTTGACCCAGTTTGACTCCTGGGTGGGCCCAGGTAGACCCCCCTGAGTCTATGACAGGTGGGGCCGGTCTGCTAACTAATTTAGGATTAGTTTTAATTAATTTTAATTAAATCAGTCACTGACATGTGGGCCCAGGCCCCACTGACAGCTAATTAGTGTTAATCTAATCCTGTTAATTAGTTGAGAGGCTGACAGAAGGGGCCCACCAGTCAGGTTTGACCTGGACTGGCGCCTTTGACCTGCTGAGGTCAGCATGACGCAATGCTGACGCAGTAATGCATTTTCTGGATTTATTTTTATTCAGGAATTTCCAGAAAATAGTTAAAACTTCTAAAAATCATAGAAAATCAACCATAGCTCCAAATGCAAAGATTTATATATGAAAAATGATAAGAAAAATTCAATCTATCCATCTGTAATGGTTTCATGCATGACAAACAAGTTTACCTTGCTGTTTAAGCAGAATAAGGAAATGCACTATTAAGGCCATGTTTAATGAGCTAATATTTGAATCTTTGATTCAAATGAGTTCATTCCTTCTGTTATAGCTTGCATTAGGCCAAGACACATTCATATTGCCATGTCATAGCATGCATCATATTGTTGCATATCGTCATGTGTTGATTGTGTTCCGATGTGTTTTTCGTGGTAGGTTCTGCCTCCGAGGATATTCACGAGTATCCAACTGAAGGGCAGTATCCCACTACCACTCCATCAGGCAAGCAACCATTGATCATTCCGATACAAACCCATGTTCTCGCTTCTGCTCTTGTTTACTGCATTAAGACAACGCGATTCAAACTACTGTGTGCTACGTAGTTGAACCCTTATCCTCTGCATGACCTGTCATTGCTATAGTAACTAGATGAAACCCACTAGCATGTGTAGGAGTTGATTGAGCCATGTATGTGATTCCTACCTTGCTATGCCTGCTATGCTTAGAGTTGTGTCAGGTCTGGTTCATCTGGGTGATGGGCCAGAGTGAAATGCTTATGCCGGTAATGTGAGGGATGTGTTGAACATGTTTTGGTAAAGGTATCGATGAGAGGCCATGTAGGAGTACATGGTGGGTTGTTTCATTGAGGCCGTCCATAAGAACTGAGATCTATATGTGTGATTTAAGATTCAGCTACTACCATGCATTGGGATCCTTAATTGACCCTCTCGGCTTCTTAACCACCCTAGTACTCTGTCCAGGAGTTGCAAATAGTTTCTGGTGTTTGTAGGTTATGTGTTGGCGACCGTGCGTAGCGCTGACCCTAGGGGTGGCTATGTTTGCGGTAGATACACCGGGCATGGTGTACCGAGTCGCACCCGTTTTGGTGTCTCGGCCCTGTTCACATCGTTGGGCCGGTATGTGGAAACCTCGGCCGGACTCCCTGCGGATGGAACCTGATAGGCCGATAAACCTGGACAGAGACTTTAAGTGTTTAGGTAGGTCCGTTGCCAAGTACATGTCGTGTAAACGGCGGTAAGTGGTGAAAGCGTGTATGAAGAAGTACACCCCTACAGGGTATAAAACTATTCGAATAGCCGCGTCCGCGGTAAAGGACTACTTGGTTGCCTATACAGTTCATAGACAAGTTAATGGGTACTAATAAAAGACTCAAGATAAGTGTGAGTACCGAGGATGGCCCTCTCATAGGATGACGAGGGAGGATCCCCGGTGGAGTATTGTGTTGGTGAGTAGTGGACTCGTGTGCGAAAACTATTTTTACTGGTGAAGTTTCGTAGGATAGCTTAACCAAGAGTCAAAGCTGGCTTGCTGCATTAACCCCACCACCTTCTTGAGAATAAGCATGTATAGTAGGTTCTGATGTAAGACTTGTTGAGTACCTTTGTACTCATGTTTGCTTAATTACTGTTTTTAGACAACAACACCGCCCCCTCCGATGGGTTCTACGTAGACCTTGACGTCGACGAGTGACTAGCCACCCAGGTGGTGATCCTGGCCATGGAGGGCCCTATGTAGATAGACAGGCTTCGAGAAGCTTTCTTTCTTTCTAGAGTCTGTACTCAGACTAGTTGCTTCCGCATGTGCTTGTATGTTTGTATGACTTGAGTGTCGGGTCATGTGACCCCTATCTTGTATGAACATGTTATGTATGGCTCCCTGGAGCCTTTAAATAAAGTACTTGAGTTGTAGAGTTTTGTTGTGATGCCATGTTGTATGTACTCATATCGGGCATATTGTGTGTATGATTGAAATGCTTGGTATGAGTGGGATCCGACAATATACTTGTTTATCCTTGGCAGCCTTTCTTATGGGGAAATGTAGTCTAGTGTTCCTCGAGCCATAGTAGTCCGCTACAGCCCGGTTCACCGGAGTCCTGCTAGCCTAGCACTACTGTTCAGGACACTTGACTGGCCGGCATGTGTTTCACTTCGTTCCTATGTCTGTCCCTTCGGGGAAATGTCACGCTGTGACTTCCAGAGTCCTGCCTAGCCTGCTATAGCCCGGGTTCCCCGGAGTCCTGTTAGCCCAGTGCTACAGACCGGAATCAATCGCCGATGACCGACATGCTCGATGTGATTCATGTATGCCTGTCTCCGTAGGTCTGTGCCGCTTTGGGTTCATGACTAGCCATGTCGGCCCGGGTTCTTTGTCATATGGATGCTAGCGACACTATCATATACGTGAGCCAAAAGGCGCAAACGGTCCCGGGCCATGGTAAGGCGACACCCGTGGGATACCGTGCGTGAGGCCGCAAAGTGATATGAGGTGTTACCGGCTAGATCGATGTGACTTGGAATCGGGGTCCTGACACTCTGATGCTTCACTTATATCATTTTGAGATTCTAATAAATAAGAATGGCAATATGCACTGGTTATGAAGTTGGTCCTAATATGATAGGTATTCAAGAGGGATATAATAAAAACTTTCATGTAGATCACTGAATATGATAAGTTTTGTGGCACCCCAGCTCAGAGAAACCGGAATGCCCCGTATTCCAGCCCAGAGATTGAGGAGAAGTCTTCTGCAATACGGCACTACTTAGCATAGAACACATCAGCTCTTTATTACAAGCTATGTGGGTAGAAGGAAGATTACATTGGCACGGCGACACTATGCCTGCCACGGTTGCTCCATGCAAGCAGCAGAACAACACGATGCAGCGAAATAACTCTAGCGTCGAAACAACGATGATGGTGATGAACTCCACTCCGCAGGGACTCTGGCTGGAGCGCTTATCCTAGCTTACATGAACGGACACCTCGACAAACAATCAAGCACTCACGACATCACCTACAATCTGGCATGACACGCCAGGTCAGTACATTGAATGTACTTGCAAGCTCATAATAACTAGAAGCATTCAAGAGAAACAACAACATGTCAATTACAGGTTAAGCAGGAATTATCATGAGATCGTCAGGATAACATGTCTTAAACAACATGTACATGATACAGCTAGAACAATATGAGCATGTCATGAACATTTAATTCTGACGATACTAGCATGCAACATGATGACACTATATTCACCACTTATTCTGCTCGGGTTACCTCGTAACCACCACTTCCATCACTTACCAACCTCGGACATCACACGATCATATCAGCATCAAATCAAGCTTGGTATGAACAATACCGTAGTGATCATTAAATGACCACAAAGAGCTTGATCTTTACCCATGATTCTCGCACAACATTACGAATATCCAACAACTCGGGATACCAAGGTGATCACTCACGGATCACAAACAGAACCACACTTGGCTCAATGGGTTACCTCGTAACCAAACAGTGATCATTCATGGATCACATAACCAACTTATCTCATCATTGAACCAGGGTTGTTATTAGGCACATTATTATTACTGTTGACCCACAGTGTGACGAACTATGAACTAGGCCCTTATCCGTGGGCGCGGCTATCGATAGATTTAATATACACTCTGCAGAGGTTAGCACACTGTACCCACACCACGGAACCCATGGCCTCGCACTCCCATTCGGGTGGACCAACAGCGTTCTGACAAAACAGTTCTACTGCCATGACATCCTCCCGGCAACTCCGAAAAACTCCCCTTTGGGCTAAGTCGTGATTGGCCCCGTGCCTACCGAAGACACCAACGGCCACCATCGTGGCAAAACATAAACGGTCCCAAACGGGGACAAGGTACCATAACAACAACAACAGGCACACAAGGCTTATTTCCGCCTACCTAATTAGGGTAGCGCGTGCCCATAACCTTCCCTCATTGGAGGCACCGGCGAGAGGCATGATAATAAAGCTAGTTAGGACCTTCCCATTAGGAAAATGTGGTTGCACTGGTCAGCTCGATATGGTGGCACCATGACTCAACCAACAGTTATTCAAGTTCAATTTAATCCGGTTAAACTTGAATGCAAAATGCTGAGCCAAGATAAAATAACATAATGCAATTACAATACATGAGCATGATATCAACATAAGCATGGGGGTGCAACATAACTATCAACCATATCAACAATGAGTCACATCCAACTAAGCATAGAATAATGACGAGCATGAATATTACAAGTATAACACTACTCATAGCATAACATGACCACTAGCATCAAAAATAAATACCATGCACTAACACAACAATAACATAACCGAGTGAACACTTAACCAACTATCAACAAGGAACAATGCATATCACCGGTACTCGGTAACCAACGACAGTCATGCACCAAAGAACATGACCAACCCAACATGTACTACTACCAAGCATGACCAATATGAAAGTAACACTAGAGGTAGCACATGGTAACAGTAGCGAAACAACCATACAGTTATTAAAGATTCAAGTTGAAAACCAATGCCACTGCATGGCTATCATGCAAATGGTGGTTGTGGCTTGCCTGGAGAAGACGTGCGAGAAGCTCGCGGAGAGAATCACCGGAAAACGTTCTCTCTCGGAGGGGGCTGATTTAGTGCAAGGGAAAAATGGGCATTTTCAAAATGTCAAAACATGGTGAAAATGGTACCAATAGAACGGGCTCGACGAAATGAAGAAGTGGGCTTTGGATTCACCTTAAACGGAGTTAGGATCAAAGAGATATGAGTGTTTGTCTGCCAGGGACCCATCTGTAAGAAAAATCTTTACAAACTGGGCCCGTACAGAAAACAGAAAGCGTACTTTAAAGAATATGTCTTCGCTTGAGGGAAAATGATTCCTGGCTGAAACGGAAAGAAAATACACTTTCAGAAAAGTGGAAACGTATTTTAGGCCGAAACAGATTGAAACGCGCTTTCCAGCTGAGAAGATGTATCCCGAAGAATGCGCCTCCCCTTATCCAGCGTGGCAAGGCGAGGCCTGGTGGCTTAGAGGCTTACAAGTGGGACCCACCTTATCCATCTCTCTCCTCCTGCTCCTACCTCCTCCTCCCGACCGGGCACGACCGAACATAGGACGACTTCGACACTGGCGATGGCCCGGGCAGCTCCAGCAGTCTCCGGATGCGCCGAGGCCACCGGAGAGACCGGCGAGGAGCGTCGCGTCTATCTGAGCAGACTTCGGGCGCCATGGAGGGACGGAGTGATGGCGCCTCGCGAAGACAGAGAGCGTGCGGCGGCGGCCAAATCTTGGGGTCGCGGCCTAGTGCACTCCGGCGGGAAAATGAGAGGCTAGAGAGGAGCTATGGGGTCCGGGTCGTCCTCTAGTGAGTTCAGGAGGGAGGGGAGTGCTTGGATAGCTCGGATTTAAGCCAAGCTTCACGGCGGCCATGGCGGCCATGGGGGTCGGGTAGAGCTCCAGAGGCTCATTGGAGAGGCTGGGCAGGACCAGAGGAGGGTTGTGAGGCTGGTGGTGAGCTCGGGGAGGGCTTAAATAGGAGCGAGGCAAGGAGGCCGAGCTGGCGTTGCCTTGGATACGTGTCCGGCGCCGTGGACGCGTGTGCGTGCTCGAGAGCTTGGAGGTAGGTGACAAGAGGCGGCCAAGGAAGCGCAGGGAAGAAGAGACGAGGAGGAAGACTACGGTCGGCGGACTGTGCTCCGATGGGTGTTCGGCGGTGAGCGTCGGTGAGGAAGCGGACGGAGGGAGGTGAGCTTTCCAGGGGGTGGCGACGATGAGGTGAAGACGTTGGACATGGCCGTGCGCGCGAAGGCGACGAGAGGAGGAGGTGCCGAAGCACAAACGGCCACTGGACGCGGCCACTTCACACAGAGCGTGTGCACAGGCTTGCCGGCTCCGCGGTCACCGCGTGCACTGGCATGTAGCGGGGGCGATGGGCTGGAACGTGTTGTCTAGTGGTAAGTTCTTCCAAGCGAGGTTTCCACTGCGGTGGTAGATCGATGAAAAGCTCTGTGGTTAAATGGTAATCATCCTTTGAATTTTACTACAGTAAACTTGAACGTGCACTGGTGATCCACAGGAACTTGATTGGATCAAATGGAGTTGTCTGGGATGATTACCTTAGGAAGGACTATAATACTGGAGAGTTTGAGGATAATTGTATCAATATTTAATGTAGATGCTTTGCAACTGACCAAAATGGTCCAGAAACTAGATCATGATATGTAACACCCCGGATGTAATTTACCCAATATATACTCCAACTCTTGCCGTTTCCGACGTTAAGTTATTTTATTTTCTCAGGTTCGGGTTTTTGTCTTCGTGTGTTGTTGTCGTTGTCATGAATCTCATATCATGTCATCATGTGCATTGCATTTGCATACGTGTTCATCTCATGCGTTCGAGCTTTTTCCCCGTTGTCCGTTTTGCATTCCGGCGCTTCGTTCTCCTCCGGTGGTCAATTCTACCTTTCTTTCGTGTGTGGACCGCCTATCAAGTTTCGTACCATTTGGACTTCGTTTGATACTCCAATGGTTAACCGAGGGACCGAAAAGGCCTCGTGTGTGTTACAGCCCAACACCTCTCCAATTTGGCCCAAAACCCACCAAAACCTTCTCCATCATCTAGAGCGTTCGATGACGATCGCGTGGCCGAAAACCACACCTCATTTGGACTCTCCTAGCTCCCTCTATGCCTATATATACCTCCCCCATTCCAAATCTCGGATCCCCTCCTCGAAACCCTAAAAAAAATCCATCTCCTCCGCCGGACAACATCCGTCCCCGGCCGGACAGCGTCCGCCGCCGCCTTCGACCAACCGGGGCGCGCCACGTGGGCATCCAGCCCCACTTCGCCGCCTCCTCCTGCCGCCGGCCCGCTCGGCCCGCGAGGGGCCCTCCCAGGCCCGGGCGCCGCCTCCCCACGCCTTCTCCACCCTGCCGCCCGACGCCGCTGCCCCACCGCCTTCGCCTCGCCGGCCGGCGCTGCCACGCCGCCGCGCCAGGGCGCCGCACTCGCCTCCTCCGGCGGATCCGGGCCGCCGCATCGGCGCCGCCGCCGCCAACCGCCGCCGCCGCCGTCTGCCGCTTCGGATCCGGCCACCTCGCCGGCGAGCCCCCTCCTCCGCGCCAAGTCCGACGACTCCGGCGACCTCGAAGCTTCGGCCGGCGAACCTCGTTCCGCGTGCAAACCGGATCTGGATCTGGATCTCGTCTGGGTTGACTTTTCTGCCCGAAACCCTAATTTTATTGCTATGTTCATCATGCCGTAAATCCGCATTCGTAGCTCCGTTTTGGGCATATAGCATATCAAAATGTTCGCCTCAGAGAGCACATCATTTCATCTCATTGCATCATTTTCATTTGAGTTCATCTTGATGCCCAAAATGCTGTTAGAAGAATGCTATTTGAGATAATTGTCAGATCTGCTGCTCCAATTAGATATTTGTCATTTTTGCCATGATTATTTTGTGCATGATATGCCCTGGAGCTCTACATGTGTTTTGTTATATGTTTTTCCATCTATCCAGAGGTGTAACCCATGTATTTTTGTGATGTGTGTGGTGACTAGCACGAGCTTGCAAAGTGGAGCATTCGTTAATGCTGATTTCAGGGACTTAGCATTTCCACTAAGTCCTTGAGCTGTTTATCTCATTATGCCATATGTTCATGTTGTTTCCTAGTGATCCGTGCCTCTTTTGAGGATGATCAGTAAGGATGTTTTGTTAATATTGTAGTTCTCTAGACATCCATGTCTTTGTTTGCAATTATGGAGCACCCTAGCTTGAGTCAATCGAGCTCTACTTTTGTCATTTCGTGAATCTGGGCAGATTGTCTACTTGTTAGCGATTTTGCCGATGTTGTTGTAGTTGATCCGTGCATGCTATGTTATTGTTCTTGCCATGTCTAGTTAGTTTTTTGTGTATTCTTGATGGGTGTATGCTTAGATTGTCATGACTTGCTCTGTAGTGAGTGCATCGAGCTCGTAAACATGTCTACTTGATATCTGTTTCAGCATGCTCCAGTTTTCACTAAGTCTGAGAACTGATTATGTTTTTGCCATGTTCACATGTTTGCAAATGTATTTTCTGATCCCTTTTGGCTCAAGGTCACAAAGGGACTTTTGTTAAGATCTTTGAGTAGCTCCATGCCATGCTTTACTTTGCCATGTTCAGGTCCTGTAGCATATAGTTTTCATGCTCCGAAGTGTGCTATCTGATATGAAATTCCAGACAAGTGTTAATTTCACTAAGTCTGAGATCTGTTTGTCAAATGCATTTTTGCCATGCTTGTTTGAACCTGTTAATGGATGATTTGGCCGTAGCTCAGTGCTATACTTTTGTTAAGCTTCATGAATGGTTTCCTGCCATGTATTTTGATGCCATGTTTGGGTGATGTAGCATGTTCATCTTGTTGCATTTAGATGGCTACTTGCTGTAAATCGCAGACCGGTGTCATATGTGAATCGCTTGCCATTTCCAAACCGTAACTCCGATTCCGGTGATCTTTATATCGTTTTCAAGCGATTTCATCTCATATTTCTAGTGGAACACTTGGATTTCCAAGTTGAGGCCAGGTTCTTTCATTCCTTGTCAAATCTTGCATATGCATCACATATTGCACCCCGCATAGCATACCATCTTTGCATCATATTGTTTGAGTTTGCACGTGGTTGATTGTGTCCTTGTTGATTGTTTGTCTTGTTTGGGTAGAGCCAGGAGACGAGTTCGCTAATGAGGAGCCCATTGAGTTTGCTTTCGAGGATCCAGTCAACTCTGACAACTTTGCAGGCAAGATGATCATACCCTCGAAATCACTACTATCTTTGCTTGCTAGATGCTCGCTCTTTTGCTATGCCTATGCTACGATGCCTACCACTTGCTTATCATGCCTCCCTAATTGCCATGTTCAGCCTCTAACCCACCATGTCCTAGCAAACCGTTGATTGGCTATGTTACCGCTTTGCTCAGCCCTCTTATAGCGTTGCTAGTTGCAGGTGAAGATTGGAGACCGTTCCTTGTTGAAACATTATTTACTTGTTGGGATATCATTATATTGCCATGTTATCTTAATGCATCTATATACTTGGTAAAGGGTGGAAGGCTCGGCCTCTCGCCTAGTGTTTTGTTCCACTCTTGCCGCCCTAGTTTCCGTCATATCGGTGTTATGTTCCCGGATTTTGCGTTCCTTACGCGGTTGGGTTATAATGGGAACCCCTTGACAGTCCGCCTTGAATAAAAATCCTCCTGCAATGCCCAACCTTGGTTTTACCATTTACCACCTAGCCTTTTCCCTTGGGTTTCGTGGACTCAAGGGTCATCTTATTTTTAAACCCCCGGGCCAGTGCTCCTCTGAGCATTGGTCCAACCTAGAGCACCGTGCGGGGCCGTCCCCTGGCAACTTGGGTTACGTTGGCTCCCGTACGCTTAGCTTATCCCGTGTGCCCTGAGAACGAGATATGTGCAGCTCCTATTGGGATTTGTCAGCACAACGGGTGGTGTTGCTGGTCTTGTTTTACCATTGTCGGAGTTGTCTTGTAGAACCGGGATGCCGAGTCTGATCGGAATGTCTCGGGAGAAGGTCTATTCCTTCGTTGACCGTGAGAGCTTGTCATGGGCTAAGTTGGGACTCCCCTGCAGGGTTTTGAACTTCCGAAAGCCGTGCCCGCGGTTATCGGCAGATGGGAATTTGTTAATGTCCGGTTGTAGATAACTTGAACCTTAACTTAATTAAAATGAATCAACTGTGTGAGTTGCCGTGATGGTCTCTTCTCGGCGGAGTCCAGGAAGTGAACATAGTGTTGGAGTAATGCTTGCCGCAGGATGTCCTCTAGTTACTCGATCGCGCTTTGCCTTCTCTTCTCGCTCTCTTTTGCGAACAGGATAGCCACCATATATGCTAGTCGCTTGCTGCAGCTCCACATATTTGCCCTGCCTTACCTATAAGATTAAATAGTCTTGATCGTGAGGGTGCGAGATTGCTGAGTCCCTGTGGCTCACAGATTACTTCCAAACCAGATGCAGGGCCTGATGATTCCACTCCAGATGACGCGCTTGAGCTCAAGTGGGAGTTCGACGAGGACTCACGCCGATACTACGTGTCTTTCCTTGATGATCAGTAGTGGTGTCCAGTTGGGGTGATCGGGACCGTGTCGCTTGTTGGGTTATCTTTTATTTTGGCCCGTAGTCGGGCCATGAGTGTTTGAATGTTGTAATGCTATTTATGTACTTTGATTGACGTGGCGAGTGTAAGCCAACTATGTATCTCCCCTTTTATTATCTATATTACATGGGATGTTGTGATGATTGCCTAACTTGCGACATTGCTTTCAATGCGGTTATGCCTCTAGGTCGTGCCTCGACACATGGGAGCTATAGCCGCATCGAGGGCGTTACATGATCACGCGGGTATCTTGGAATCGTTCCGATGGTTTTGTGACGAGAACATTGTCTTGGTGCCTCCTGTCTAGGGGTTGTGGCAGTGTCCCGGGAGTTGAGCTCCGAGGTGTTGTCGTCACAATTTTATTGTTGCAGTTCTGGAATACCTGAGTTTACTACGCCGACATCGAAAATCTCTTTTATGCAGTTCGTTGGTGAGATAACCTCGACGCCACCCAGTACTGGGGCGGGAGTTCGGGAGTATCGCCATAACTTGTATAACGGATGCTTTTCGAAGGTTGAGGTAGATGGTTTCCGAAGTTTTCTCGGTTATGTGTTGAAGGATGGATACAGCTGGATGTAGGAATTGCTAGATTTGGGTGAGATATTATGCTTCCCCTGTATCCCCAACACCTGATTGCATAACCGGAAAGGTTCAGAAGTTTCATAGGTGGGAATTCTTGTAGCTCTAGTTATTCTTCCACGGATATTTGGTTTAAGATTGGGATTTCTTACCGAGTATTCGTTCTTGATCCGTACCTTGTTGATTTATTTCCCTACCTAAATTCTAAGTGGCTTCTCAATTTATGGATATGTGACCATTTCAAGTGGAATGCATTCGTTCATTTTGTTCGGATGTGAAGACTTTATGTTGCAATTTCAACCCGTTTGATTCAGCTTCATTTTATCTATGAATGTGCTAGCGGTGGTCAACCTCTTCAGGATGGCTCCCGCTAAGAGCACCAATCAGAATCAGAATCAAGATCCGCCACCACCTCCACCTCCTCCGGAGGCATGGCAAGCTGTGATGGCCGCAACCAATGCAAACACACAGTTGATCATGCAAATTCTTCAAGAGCGCAATCAGGCGAACCAAGGCAACCAAGGCAACAATCAGAATCACTTTGCTACACTCAACCAGTTCCTTGCTAATGGGCCAAAGACTTTCAGCAATTGTGTTGAGGCAACTGATGCTGACGATTGGCTCGTGGATCTGTGCAAGCATTTCGAGTGCAGTAACGTCAGGCCTGAGGACTTCGTCAAGTTCGCTTCCTTCCAACTCAAAGATCAAGCTGCAGAATGGTTCCAGCAGTACAAGGATTCCAGAGGTGGACGTGTTATTACCTGGGATGAATTCCGTCAAGATTTCAGAGCTCATCATATCCCCCAGAGCGTGGTTGAAAGAAAGCGTGAGGAATTCCGCAACCTGAAGCAAGGCTCTTTGTCTGTCTATGACTACAACAAGTTGTTTCAGAAGCTCGCCCGCTTTGCTAAGCAGGACGTCCCTGATGAGAAGAGCATGATATACCAGTTTAGGGGTGGTCTCAGAGAGGAAATTCAGCTAGCTCTTGTTCTCTTTGAGCCCTTGAGGTACGATGAGTTCTACAACATGGCATTGAAGCAAGAGGCTGCTCAACTGAGGTGTGATGCTTCCAAGAAGCGAGTCAGAGATGCTACTCCTTCTTCCTCTACTCAAGTGGCCAAGCAGCAGAAGTATTGGCTTCCTCCTCCTCCGTTCTGTTAGCCGTATCAGCAGAAGAGCAAAGGTGGCAGTGGATCTTCCCACCCACCCAACCCTGGCTTTCAGAACAAGACTTCGTCTCAAGCTCCAAGATCGAGTGCTCCGTATCATCGTCCGCTTTCAGAGGTCACGTGCAACAAGTGCCAACAGAAGGGTCACTATGCCAACAAATGCTTCAATCAGAGGCGCCTCCCTCCTCCTCCTGTGAGATCGACAAGTACAGCTTTGGTCAAGCATAACCCCAAGCACGCCAAGGTCAACTTGCTGAATGCAGCTCAGGCAGAGGACTCGTCAGATGTCATCATGGGTAACTTTCCAGTTAACTCTTTTCCCGCAAAAGTTCTTTTTGACACTGGTGCATCGCATTGTTTCATGTCAAGATCATTTGTTTCCAAGCATGACTTCGTTTCGCAAATGTTGGGTAAACCTATGGGAGTGGTTTCTCCGGCTAAGTCTATGAGGGCTACTTCAATAGTCCCGGATGTTTCTATCATGATGGGTGATTTCAAGTTTCTGGCTTCTCCAATGGTTCTTGGTAACTCGGATATTGATCTTATTCTCGGGATGGATTGGCTTTCTAAGCACAAGGCTCAGCTTGATTGTGCAGCCAGGCAGATTCAATTGACTCATTCGTCTGAGGATGTAATTGTCTTTGCCGCGAATGACGATACCATCCGTCTGTTCTCTCTCAATGAGAAGGGTGAACTGGATGCCATCTCGCAAATTCCAGTCGTTTGCGAATATCAAGACGTTTTTCCAGAAGAGCTTCCAGGAATGCCTCCGCACCGGCCAGTTGAATTCGTCATCGATCTTGAGCCTGGCACGGAACCTGTGTGCAAGCGTCCTTACAAGCTCGGACCTGAAGAGTTGAAGGAGTTGAAGAAGCAACTCAATATTCAAGAGAGAATGGGTCTCATCCGGCCTAGTTTTTCTCCATGGGGTTGTGGTGTTCTTTTTGTGAAGAAGAATGATGGAACGGACTGACTTTGTGTTGATTACCGTCCAATGAACAAGAAGACCATCAAGAACAAATACCCACTTCCCAACATCAACGAGCTGTTCGAACAACTTAAAGGTGCCCAAGTATTCTCCAATCTTGATCTCCGTATGGGTTATCATCAGATTCGAATCCGTGAGCAAGATATTCCCAAGACGGCTTTCAGGACAAGCTATGGTTCATATGAGTACACTGTCATGTCTTTTGGCCTCGTCAATGCTCCTCTGACTTTCTCTCGCATGATGAACTTCATCTTCAACGCCTACACCAATGACTTCGTTTTGGTCTATCTCGATGACATTCTGGTCTTTTCGAAGAACAAGGAAGATCATGCCAAGCACTTGCGTTTGGTACTCGATAAGCTCAGAGAACACAAGTTCTACGCCAAGTTCTCCAAGTGTGAATTTTGGCTCAATGAGGTTCTTTATGTTGGTCATATCATCTCTGCCAAGGGCATTGCGGTGAATCCTGAGAAGGTGTCTGCAATTGTGAATTGGGAACCTCCTCAGAACGTGAAGCAACTCCGTAGCTTCCTCGGTCTCGCAAGCTACTGCCGAAGATTCATTGAAAACTTTTCTAAGATCGCGAAGCCTCTCTCTAATCTTCTCCAGAAGCACGTCAAGTACGTTTGGTCTCCGGAGTGTGACATTGCCTTCAACACTTTGAAAGAGAAATTGATCACTGCTCCAGTTCTGACTCCGCCTGATGAATCCAAGTCGTACGAGGTCTTTTGTGATGCCTCTCTCCAAGGTCTTGGCGCAGTGTTGATGCAAGAGAAGAAAGTTGTTGCTTATACCTCTCGCCAATTGAAGCCCAATGAGAAGAACTATCCCACTCATGATCTCGAGTTGGCGGCAGTTGTGCATGCTCTTTTGACTTGGAGACATCTCTTATTGGGAAGAAAAGTGGACATTTTCACTGATCACAAGAGTCTCAAGTACATCTTCACTCAGCCTAATCTCAACCTCAGGCAAACTCGATGGGTCGAAATGATTCAAGAGTATAATCCGAGTATCGAGTATACTCCAAGCAAGGCCAATGTGATTGCTGACGCATTGAGTAGGAAGGCTTATTGCAACAGTCTGATTCTCAAGCCTTATCAACCCGAGCTTTGTGAAGCTTTCCGCAAACTTAATCTGCAAGTTGTTCCTCAGGGTTTCCTCGCCAACCTTCAAGTCTCTCCTACCTTGGAAGACCAGATTCGCAAAGCCCAGCTTCTTGATGCTATGGTGAAAAAGGTGAAGATTGGGATTGCCAAGAGTCAACCCAAGTACAAGTGCTACCGCCTTGATGACAAGGATACTCTCTTCTTCGAGGATCGTATTGTTGTGCCCAAGGGTGACCTTCATAAAGTGATCATGAATGAGGCTCACAATTCTCTCCTCTCCATCCACCCTGGGAGCACGAAGATGTATCAGGACCTCAAGCAGGCCTATTGGTGGACTCGAATGAGGCGCGAGATCTCTCAATTCGTGAACGAATGTGATGTCTGCAGAAGAGTGAAGGCAGAACACCAAAGACCAGCGGGTCTCCTCCAACCTCTTGCCATTCCAGAATGGAAGTTTGACCACATTGAAATGGACTTCGTGACTGGGTTTCCAAAGTCCAAACGTGGCAATGATCCTATATTCATTGTCATTCACAAACTCACTAAAGTGGCTCATTTTCTGCCTATCAAAGAGTCAATCACGGCAGCTGAATTGGCGGAACTCTATACCTCTCGAATCGTCTCTCTGCACGGTATTCCACAAGTGATCTCTTCAGACCATGGCAGCATCTTTACCTCCAAGTTTTGGGATTCTTTTCAGAAGGCCATGGGCACCAACATTCGCTTCAGCACAGCTTTCCATCCTCAAACTAGCGGTCAAGTCGAGCGTGTCAACCAGATTCTTGAAGATATGCTCAGGGCTTGTGTGATCTCCTTCGGCATGAAGTGGGAGGATTGTCTTCCTTATGCTGAATTCTCCTACAACAACAGCTTTCAAGCAAGTTTGGGCAAGGCCCCATTTGAAATTCTGTATGGCAGGAAGTGCCGTACCCCTCTCAACTGGTCCGAAACCGGTGAACGTCAGCTTCTCGAAAATGACTTATTCACAGAGGCAGAGGAAATGTGCGAAGTCATTCGAGATAACCTCAAAGCAGCCCAATCCCGCCAGAAGAGTTAATATGATAGTAAGCACCGTGATTTGGCTTTCGAGATCGGAGATCATGTTTACCTCCGGGTCTCTCCTATGAAAGGTACTCGTCGCTTCGGTATCAAAGGGAAGCTTGCCCCTAGATACGTGGGACCTTTCAAGATTGTCAGCAAGAGAGGCGATCTCGCCTATCAACTTGAGCTTCCTTCAAACTTTGCAAATGTGCATGACGTGTTCCATGTCTCTCAGCTCCGAAAGTGCTTCAAGACTCCTGACCGCACCGTCAACTTCGAGGACATTGAGCTCCAAGAAGATCTCTCTTATCGTGAGCACCCCGTTGCTATTCTTGAAGAGACTGAACGCAAGACTCGCAACAAGTCAATCAAATTCCTCAAAGTCAAGTGGTCACACCATTCCGACCGTGAAGCTACCTGGGAACGCGAGGATCACCTCCGTTCTGATTACCCGGCGTTCTTTCAGTCCTAGATCTCGGGACGAGATCCTTTCATAGTGGTGGAGTGTTGTAACACCTCGGATGTAATTTACCCAATATGTACTCCAACTCTTGCCGTTTCCGGCGTTAAGTTATTTTATTTTCTCAGGTTCGGGTTTTAGTGTTTGTGTGTTGTTGTCGTTGTCATGCATCTCATATCATGTCATCATGTGCATTGCATTTGCATACGTGTTCATCTCATGCATTCGAGCTTTTTCCCCGTTGTCCGTTTTGCATTCCGGCGCTTCGTTCTCCTCCGGTGGTCAATTCTACCTTTCTTTCATGTGTGGGGATTAAACATTTCCAGATTGGACCGAGACTTGCCAAGCGGCCTTGATTTACTACCAGTAGACCGCCTGTCAAGTTTCGTACCATTTGGACTTCGTTTGATACTCCAACGGTTAACCGAGGGGCCGAAAAGGCCTCGTGTGTGTTGCAGCCCAACACCTCTCCAATTTGGCCCAAAACCCACCAAAACCTTCTCCATCATCTAGAGCGTTCGATCACGATCTGGTGGCCGAAAACCGCACCTCATTTGGACTCTCCTAGATCCCTCTATGCCTATATATACCTCCCCCATTCCAAATCTCGGATCCCCTCCTCGAAACCCTAAAAAAATCCATCTCCGCCGCCGGACAACGTCCGTCCCCGGCTGGACAGCGTCCACCGCCGCCTTCGACCAACCGGGGCGCGCCATGTGGGCATCCAGCCCCACTTCGCCGCCTCCTCCCGCCGCCGGCCCGCTCGGCCCGCGAGGGGCCCTCCCGGGCCCGGGCGCCGCCTCCCCGCGCCTTCTCCACCCCGCCGCCCGACGCCGCTGCCCCGCCGCCTTCGCCTCGCCGGCCGGCGCCGCCACGCCGCCGCGCTAGGGCGCCGCACTCGCCTCCTCCGGCGGATCCGGGCCGCCGCATCCGCGCCGCCGCTGGCAACCGCCGCCGCCGCTGTCCGCCGCTTCGGATCCAGCCACCTCGCCGGCGAGCCCTCTCCTCCGCGCCAAGTCTGACGACTCCGGCGACCTCGAAGCTCCGGCCGGCGAACCTCGTTCCGCGTGCAAACCAGATTTGTATCTGGATCTCGTCTGGGTTGACTTCTCTGCCCGAAACCCTAATTTTATTGCTATGTTCATCGTGCCGTAACTCTGCATCCGTAGCTCCGTTTTGGGCATATAGTATATCAAAATGTTCGTCTCAGAGAGCACATCATTTCGTCTCATTGCATCATTTTCATTTGAGTTCATCTTGATGCCCGAAATGCTGTTAGAAGAATGCTATTTGAGATAATTGTCAGATCTACTGCTCCAATTAGATATTTGTCATTTATGCCATGATTATTGTGTGCATGATATGCCCTGGAGCTCTACATGTGTTTTGTTATATGTTTTTCCATCTATCCAGAGGTGCAACCCATGTATTTTTGTGATGTGTGTGGTGACTAGCACGAGCTTGCAAAGTGGAGCATTCGTTAATGGATGATTTGGCCGTAGCTCAGTGCTAGACTTTTGTTAAGCTTCATGAATCGTTTCCTGCCATGTATTTTGATGCCATATTTGGGTGCTGTAGCATGTTCATCTTGTTGCATTTAGATGGCTACTTGCTGTAAATCGCACACCGGTGTCATATGTGAATCGCTTGCCATTTCCAAACCGTAACTCCGATTCTGGTGATCTTTATATCGTTTTCAAGCGATTTCATCTCATCTTTCCAGTGGCACACTTGGATTTCCAAGTTGAGGCCAGGTTCTTTCATTCCTTGTCAAATCTTGGATATGCATCACATATTGCACCCCGCATAGCATACCATCTTTGCATCATATTGTTTGAGTTTGCACGTGGTTGATTGTGTCCTTGTTGCTTGTTTGTCTTGTTTGGGTAGAGCCGGGAGACGAGTTCGCTAACGAGGAGCCCGTTGAGTTTGCTTTCGAGGATCCAGTCAACTCTGACAACTTTGCAGGCAAGATGATCATACCCTCGAAATCACTACTATCTTTGCTTGCTAGATGCTCGCTCTTTTGCTATGCCTATGCTACGATGCCTACCACTTGCTTATCATGCCTCCCAAATTGCCATGTTCAGCCTCTAACCCACCATGTCCTAGCAAACTGTTGATTGGCTATGTTACTGCTTTGCTCAGCCCTCTTATAGCGTTGCTAGTTGCAGGTGAAGATTGGAGACCGTTCCTTGTTGGAAAATTATTTACTTGTTGGGATATCATTATATTGCCATGTTATCTTAATGCATCTATATACTTGGTAAAGGGTGGAAGGCTCGGCCTCTCGCCTAGTGTTTTGTTCCACTCTTGCCGCCCTAGTTTCCGTCATATCGGTGTTATGTTCCCGGATTTTGCGTTCCTTACGCGGTTGGGTTATAATGGGAACCCCTTGACAGTCCGCCTTGAATAAAACTGCTCCAGCAATGCCCAACCTTGGTTTTACCATTTGCCACCTAGCCTTTTCCCTTGGGTTTCGCAGACTCAAGGGTCATCTTATTTTTAAACCCCCGGGCCAGTGCTCCTCTGAGCGTTGGTCCAACCTAGAGCACCGTGCGGGGCCGTCCCTTGGCAACTTGGGTTACGTTGGCTCCCGTACGCTTAGCTTATCCGGTGTGCCCTGAGAACGAGATATGTGCAGCTCCTATCGGGATTTGTCGGCACATCGGGTGGTGTTGCTGGTCTTGTTTTACCATTGTCGGAGTTGTCTTGTAGAACCGGGATGCCGAGTCTGATCGGAATGTCTCGGGAGAAGGTCTATTCCTTCGTTGACCGTGAGACCTTGTCATGGGCTAAGTTGGGACTCCCCTGCAGGGTTTTGAACTTTCGAAAGCCGTGCCCGCGGTTATGGGCAGATGGGAATTTGTTAATGTCCGGTTGTAGATAACTTGAACCTTAACTTAATTAAAATGAATCAACCATGTGAGTTGCCGTGATGGTCTCTTCTCGGTGGAGTCCGGGAAGTGAACACGGTGTTGGAGTAATGCTTGCCGCAGGATGTCCTCTAGTTACTCAATCGCGCTTTTCCTTCTCTTCTCGCTCTCTTTTGCGAACAGGATAGCCACCATACATGCTAGTCGCTTGCTGCAGCTCCACATATTTACCCTGCCTTACCTATAAGCTTAAATAGTCTTGATCGCGAGGGTGCGAGATTGCTGAGTCCCTGTGGCTCACAGATTACTTCCAAACCAGATGCAGGGCTTGATGATTCTGCTCCAGATGACGCGCTTGAGCTCAAGTGGGAGTTCGACGAGGACTCACGCCGATACTACGTGTCTTTCCCTGATGATCAGTAGTGGTGCCCAGTTGGGGTGATTGGGACCGTGTCGCTTGTTGGGTTATCTTTTATTTTGGCACCGTAGTCGGGCCATGAGTGTTTGAATGTTGTAATGCTATTTATGTACTTTGATTGACGTGGCGAGTGTAAGCCAACTATGTATCTCCCCTTTTATTATCTATATTACATGGGATGTTGTGATGATTGCCTAACTTGCGACATTGCTTTCAATGCGGTTATGCCTCTAAGTCGTGCCTCGACACGTGGGAGCCATAGCCGCATCGAGGGCGTTACATGATAGTTCACTCACATAGATTAACCACTTAAGCTGAAATTTGGCAAGGCATTATGATTTGGCCATACTAAGATGCTGTAAAAATTTCATACCAATTGGATTCTCCAAAATGGTACTTGCTGCACAAACATCCTTGCTGACCAGAAACTTGAAATGATTTTGGAGAAATATTGGCTAAGTGAAATGGTGCCAAATTTTGTGCAGAGAGGTTCTTTGGGTAAGAGAACAATCTGGTACTTTCTTAGTGTTAATGAAGCAATATAAAATGCACTTGCTTGACAATCTGAAAATATTGCCAGAATCAAATATTTGGTCCTGTGCTCACATAGATGATTGGATAGGGCTGAAATGGGTGGAGGGGGTTAATATGAGCACATTAAGGAGTGTGCAAAATTTCAACTCATTTGGGTACTCCAAGCTAGTACTTCCTTCACAAAGCCTTCTGTCTGATAGAAACTTTGAAAAATTGCTGAGGAAGATTGGCTAGGCAAATAAAGTTGAATTTTGGCATCAGGCAATGATTTGGACATAAGAGAATGCTCAAAAGGTTTGGGAGCAATCAGGAAAGGAGAGGTGGCACTTCCTTCACAGAAAGCCACACCAGACGGAAATGAATAATAAATATTGGGGAATTATTCTTTGGCTAGGACAGGAAAGTATGGGCACATTTGAGCAACATATGACCCAAAGAAATTATGAGAATTATTTGGGAATTTTTGGATGGACAGAAATATAGGTTGCTTCACAACCTAGGGCAAACAGGGTTATTCCTTTAATAGAAAAAGGAATATTTCTGAGAAAAAGAAATTAGGGTTTGGTCAAGGAGTGAAGTGACATGATCTTGGCAAGGTTTTGAGAATGATGAGCCACTTGGGAGGGGGGATGAGGATGATTTCCTAGGTGCCAAGGCCACAGAACCACTGCAAAGAGAAAAACAGAGCAAAAACCAAATAAATCAAAAGAAAAAGAAAAGGGCCAAAATCCAGGCCGGTACAAGTTTGATTCCTTGCAATAGTTTTGAGATATAGAGATGGTGATATGTGAGCTATACTAGTGAGTAATTGTGGTGTAGCCTCTTCGGTACTGTGAATTACCCTTTCTCACCTCAAGATGTGGTGCAAACTTCGTCGGTGCATTCAACTCCATGATATGATATCCTCTAGCACACATAAGCATCCTTACACTACAGAGAAGACACATATGTGATATTTTGGCCCGAATTGAACTTTTTCCTATCATGGTTATGACACTTCTATGACGATAATTGTGATAAAAACATGTATCATCATAGATGTGGTGGGCTCCTACTTCTATGACAAACAATCATCACAGAAAATGGGCTTTTTGTCCTGGGCGGGCCGGGGATGCACCTGCATCAAATTCATTGGGCCATCCATGACATAAAAACTCATGGTAGAAGTGAGGGCGAGGAGTTCCTAGTTACGATGGGTGGTTGGGGCCGAGTGATGCCGTGTGGTTTGCGCGTTTGTCTCGTACGTGCACCTGGTGCGAGCCATGTAGCTGTAGCTGAACCTGAGCGAGAGGCGTTCACTTACTGAACCCGAGCGATCTCCTGCTGCTACATATAGAAGCCGATCGATCGATCCCTTCACTGCTAATTGAACCCGACCGACTCCTTCGCTGCTAACTGAACCCGATTGATTGTTGTTGCTGCTTACTGAAGCCGATTGAACCCCCATGTGTAAGACGTAGCTAGCCGGTTGTGTTGCCTCTGGATGAACAGTGCTTGTTGCTACCATGCGCGCAACACATAGAACGAGTCGAGACATGGTCAGTCGAGCCAGTTGGGTTGGTTGTGGATGAACAGTTCCCTGTGGGGGTTGGATGAACAGGATGCTGATGACCCACAAGTATAGGGGATCAATTGTAGTACTTTGATAAGTAAGAGTGTCAAATCCAACGAGGAGCAAAAGGAAATGACAAGTGGTTTTTAGCAAGGTAATTTCTGCAGGCACTAAAATTGTCGGTAACAGGTAGTTTGATAGCAAGATAATTTGTAATGGACAAGTAATCGTAATGGTAATTAAAGTGAAGCAAGGTAGCCCAATTGTTTTTGCAGCAAAGGACAGGCCAAAACAGTCTCTTATAATAAGTAAAGTGTTCTTGAGGGAACACGGGAATTTCATCTAGTCACTGTGATCATGTTGGTTTGATTTGCATTCGCTACTTTGATAATTTGATATGTGGGTGGACCGGTTCTTGGGTGTTGTTATTACATGAACAAGCCTCTCACTTATGATTAACCCCCTTGCAAGCATCCGCAACTATGAGAAAAGTATTAAGATAAAATCTAACCATAGGATTTAACATATGGATCCAAATTAGCCCCTTACAAAATAACGCATAAACTAGGGTTTAAGCTTCTGTCACTCTAGCAACCCATCATTTAATTACTACTCCACAATGCATTTCCATAGGCCCAAAGATGGTGAAGTGCCATGTAGTTGACGTTTACATGACACGACTAAGGGAATCACACCATACATATCATCAAAATAACAAACACATCAAATTCACATGATTACTTGCAACATGACTTCTCCCTTGACCTCAAGAACAAAAGTAACTACTCACAAATGATATTCATGCTCATGCTCAAAGGGGTATTAAATAGCATAATGGATCTGAACATATAATCTTCCACCATATAAACCATATAGTAATCAACTATAAGATGTAATCAACACTACTAGTCACCCACAGGTACCAATCTGAGGTTCTGGTACAAAGATTGAACACAGGAGATGAACTAGGGTTTGAGATGAGATGGTGATGTTGAAGATGTTGATGGAGATTGGCCTCCCAAAGATGAAAGGGTCATTTGTGATAATGATGTCTTCGATTTCCCCCTCAAGGAGGGAAGTTCACCCGGCGGAATCGCTCCGCCGGAGGGCAAAAGTGCTCCTGCCCAAGTTCTGCCTCGAGACTGTGGCACTCCACCCCAAAAGTCCTCTCCTTATTTTTTTTGTACTTCAAAATGACTTATATACATGAAGATGGGCACCAGAGGTGGGCTGGGCTGCCCACCACCCACTGTAACACCCACAATGCGGCTATATCTCCCACGTGTCGTGCCATGACTTAGAGGCATAGCCGCATGGTAGGCTTGTTGCAAGAGGGGTAATCTTTACACATCCCATGTACTGAATAAGAAAGGGCTAAAGAGTTGGCTTACAATCGCCACTTCACACAATACATAAATAATCCATACATCATCCAAGGTATAATCAAAGGTCCGACTACGGAACCAAAATAAAGAAAGATACCCCCAAATGCCAGATCCCCGATCATCCCAACTAGGCTCCTCTACTGATCATCTAGAAAAGAAACATAGTAACGTCCCGAATCCTCGTCGAACTCCCACTTGAGTTCGGTAGCGTCCCCTGCACTGGCATCATCGGCACCTGCATCTTTTTGGAAGTAACCATGAGTCATGAGGACTCAGCAATCTCACACCCGCAAGATCAAGACTATTTAAGCTTATGGGTAGGAACGGGTAGTAAGGTGGAGCTGCAGCAAAGCACTAAGCATATATGGTGGCTAACTTACACAAAAGAGAGCAAGAAGAGAAGCAACGCACGGTCGAGAAGCTAATAGTGATCAAGAAGTGATCCTGAAGCTACTTACGCTCAAGCATAACACAAGCCCGTGTTCACTTCCCGGACTCCGCCGAAAAGAGACCATCACGGATACACACGTGGTTGATTCATTTTAATTAAGTTAAGTGTCAAGTTCTCTACAACCGGATATTAAAAAATTCCCATCTGCCACATAACCGCGGGCACGGCTCTCGAAAGTTTATACCCTGCAGGGGTGTCCCAACTTAGCCTACCATAGGCTCTCACGGTCAACGAAGGATATTCCTTCTCCCAGGAAGACCCGATCAGTCTTGGAATCCCGGTTACAAGACATTTCGACAATGGTAAAAGAAGACTAGCAAAGCCGCCCGATGTGCCGACAAATCTTGATAGGAGTCGCACGTATCTCATTCTCAGGGCACACCGGATAGTTCAAGCTACGAGTAAAACCAACCCTCAAGTTGCCCTGAGGTGGCCCCGCAGGCTGCCCGTTTTGGACCAACACTCAGAGGAGCATTGGCCCGGGGGTTTGAAATAAAGATGACCCTTGAGTCTGCAGAACCCAAGGGAAAGGTATATGGTGGTAGGTAGGCAAATGGTAAAACCATGGTTGGGCCTTGATGGAGGAGTTTTATTCAAAGCGAACTGTCAAGGGGTTCCCATAACACCCAACCGTGTAAGGAACGCAAAATCAAGGAACATAACACCGGTATGACGAAAACTAGGGCGGCAAGAGTGGAACAAAACACCAGGCATAAGGCCGAGCCTTCCACCCTTTATCAAGTATATAGATGCAATTAAGTAAATAAGATATAATAATGATATCCAAACAATATCCATGTTCCAACATGGAACAAGCTTGATCTTCACCTGCAGCTAGCAACACTATAAGAGGGGCTAAGCAAAAGCGGCACATAGCCAAACAATGGTTTGCTAGGAAGGTGGGTTAGAGGCTTGACATGGCAATATGGGAGGCATGATATAGCAAGTGGTAAGTAGCGCGACATAGCAATAGAGCGAACAACTAGCGAAGCAAAGATAGAAGTGATTTCGAGGGTATGGTCATCTTGCCTGCAATGTTCTCAGAGTTGTCGAAAGCTTGTTCCTCATTAGCGTACTCAACAGGTTCCACGATCACGTACTCATCTCCCGGCTCTACCCAAAGCAAGAACACAAGAAAAGGACCCACAATCAATCATGGTGCAATGCACAAGCAACATGATGCAAAACATGGCATGATATGCAATGCATATGCGTGCTTCAGAATGGAAAGAATGATTAAGGCATCAACTTGGCAAACCAAGTATGCCGCTGGAAAGATGAGATGATTTTGGTCGAAATCGGTATAAAGATCACCGGAAACGGAGGCACGGTTTGCAAATGGCAAGCAAAACAAGGATGGTGCTATTTTGCGATTAACAGCATGATGCCATATAGGATGCAACAAGAAACTAAGGTACTGCACTCCAACATAACAACAAAGCACATGGCAGTGATGTAGATGAGATGGTTGACGAAACATGAACACTAAGCTACGGCTAAATCACAAAAGAGCAGGTTCAAACAAGCATGGCAAAAGTGCAAAAGATATCAGCTTCACAGACTAAGTGAAAATACTAACATGTCGAAAACAACATCAGGAAGCTCTATGTAGAGCAAGCAAACAACAAGCTAGAGGAACATATCATAGCAAACAAATGCATGCCATGATTCTACTAAAAGCATAGATCAAAAGTCCCTTACTGATCATTAGCCAAAAAGGTAGAGGAATATGTTGGCACTCATGTAAACATAGCAAGTTTTATTAACAGTTTCAGACTTAGCAGAAAAACATAGCATGGCATAAACAGAATCATGATAGCAAGCTTGCGAGATCAAATCACTCACCACAAAGCATTGCATGAAAAAACAAGCATAGCAACACCAAGATGACATGTTCAAGAAGCTAACCATGGCAAGAGCAAGTTCATAGGATGCATGGATCAATAGCAACAACCATGGAAAAATTGATTAACATGTTAACATTCTGCCAGGAACATTTTATAGCAAAAGTAGAGCAAGAATAGGACATGCTAGATCACTCCATAATTGCAAACAGGGGCATGGATGGATAGAGCATAAACAGATGTTCGAAACATCCTTACAGAAGTATCTCAGAACAAGCATGTATCTCACTGTAGCATCAAGTTTACATGGCATAAAAATAACATCAGGAAAAGGACTTGGCAAAATCCTAAGTCCCTGAAAACAATAAATATCACGAAGCCTAGTTTGCATGCTTGTGGTAGTCACCACATTGATAAAAAATACAAGGCAAGCACCTCTGTAAATATAGCATGGTGTAGTTCAAAACTCATGTAGACCTCATGCCCATGTGATGCACACATCAATTGCAACAAAAATGACAAAACCTTATGATATGGTAAACACCAGCAACTAACATTTTATAGCACTATTGCATCAATGAAAATGGCATCATAACAGATAGTAACATTCACGGAAATGCTACTGGCATGAAGAGCACAACGAGGCGAACAAAACGACATATCATATGCATCATTTGGAGCCCCGAGCACGGAGATACGATGCGATGAACAGGGGCATAAAATATCACAGAAGAAGGACTTAAAAGAAATTATACCATCCGGATCTCGGATCTAGGGTTCGTGCACGCGGTACGAAGTTCGCCAGAATCCATGCCGGAGTAGGTCGGAGAGGAGGAAGGAGACCGGAGAGTCGTTGGGGCGGTCGGGTCCGAGGTCACCGGAGCTTGGGGCGGCGGAGGAGCTCGGCCAGCGAGCAACGTGCGGGTCGGAGGCGAGCGCGGGCGGAGGTGCCGGTGGGCGGCGGCGGCCGCCGAGGAAGATCCGCGGCGCGAGGAGGCGGAGCTGGGCGGCGGCGGAGCTCGGCGCTCTCAGGCACAGTCGCCCGCGGGTGGCGGCGACGGGGAGACAGGCCGCGGGGGCCGGCCTCGGGCCTGGGTGGGCCGGCGGGAGGCGCGGGGCGGCGGGCGCTGACGTGGCAGGCGGCGGTTGGATGGGGCACGGCGGCGCGGATGCATCCGATCCGATCCGGACGTGTCCGACGGCCGAGAGGGCTAGGTTAGGGTTAGATCTGTGCGAAAATTCGGGGAGGGGCACCTATTTATAGGTAGGAGGAGGTAGGAATGTCCAAATGAGGTGTAGTTTTTGCCCACACGATCGTGATCCGACGACGGAGGACATGGAGATGATTTAGATGGGTTATTGGGCTGTTTTGGAGCAGTGTTGGGCTGCAACACCCAAGAGGCCTTTGCGGTTACCCGGTTAACCGTTGGAGCATCAAACAGACTCCAAATGGAACAAAATTTGACAGGCGGTCTACCAGTTGTGTACCAAGGCCACTTGGCAAATATCGGTCCATTTCGAGAACGTTTAACACCCGCTCACGAAAAAAGACAAGAGGGGTGTGCCGGTGCACGTGGGAGTGATGAATTGCGAAACGGACAACGGGGAAAATGTTCGGATGCATGAGACGAACACTAATGCAAATGCGATGCACATGATGACATGATATGAAATGCATGACATGAAGAAAAATTCAAAAAGAAGACAAAAACCCAACCACGAAGGGAATCTCATAACTTAAAGCCAAGAATGGCAAGAGTCGGAGTTACAAATATGGCAAGTTACATCCGGGGTGTTACACCCACCAGGGCATGCCAGGCAGCCCCCCTCTGGAAGTTATTTGCTCCAGTATTTTTTATATATTCCAAAATAATTCTTCGTAAAATTTCAGCTCATTTGGAGATGTGCAGAATAGGTAACTCCGACGTTGTTTTTTCAGGTTTGGAATTCCAGCTGCCGACATTCTCCCTCTTTGTGTAAACCTTGCATATTATGAGAGAAAAGGCATTAGAATGACTCCATGAAGCATTATTATGCATAAAAACATTATACATAACTGTAGGAAAACCTGAAGCAAAATAGACGTATCAGACGCCGGTCATGTGTAGGTGGTTGCCGCTGGATGAATCGGACTCCGTGGTAGTACGTGGTTGCCGCTGGATTAAGAGGACCTCGAGGAGGCTGCCACACACCCCAGCCGGTTGGGGGTGGATGATCAGGACCCCGTGGAGGGGTTGAACTGTCGCCGGTGGAGGTTAGATGAACAATAGCCCATGGATGAATAGTGGCTGGTGGAGGCTAGAGGGGGTCGACCGCGGATGAACAGTAGCAGGTGGAGTCCGGAGGAAGTCGATGATGGATGAACAGTAGCCTGTGGAGTCCTATTTTGTGGTACGTCACACCCCTCCCGGCGAACCGGACCCTGTTTCGATTGTAGGAGGTTGAAGAGAAGTCCGTTTCCTCCGTTTTGTGGTACGCCAGACCTCTCCCAATCAAAAGGACCCCGTTTAGACCGTAGGAGCTCAAATAGAAGTCTGTTTCCTCTGTTTTGCGGTACGCAAAAACCCTTCCCGATGAACAGGATCCCGTTTTGACTGTAGGCGATCGAACTTAAGGCCGTTTCCGCTGTACTGTGGTACGCAAGACCCCATGTCGGCTGTTCCATCCAAGCCGGTATGCTCCCTTTGAACAGGACGCATTCCGACCCAGCCGGTTGGCTACCGATGAACATGACATCGTTGATGTAAGCGTTCGAGCCACACCCGTATGTACGTGCGTGGCTGTATTGCAGCATGGCTGTTGTATGTGTACATGATTTAGACGGGACTGCCTGAACTGCTACCGCTCCTTACTCAGCCATGGTTCATCATGGCAGACATACCGATCGACCGGTATGTACGTACACGTCTACGACCACACAAACATTAGTATGTAGGCTTCGACCTGGTGGGTCCGAGCTATCAGGGAGGATAAGAACGCACTTCCTTGTGTGCGAAGATAAAGCTGGTAGGTTCCAGCTGTCAGGGGGAGGAATCATTTTTTCTTGTAATAAGAAGGCACTTCCTTCCATGCGAAGATCTAGCTGGTGGGTCCAGTTGTCAGCCTCACCACATACAATCCTCTTCGGATGGTTGTCATTCGTTGACCACATTGATGACGTCACACCGAGAGCACCAACGTAGTGGACGATGGTGAGGCCTAGGAAGGCATCGAATCGTAGCCGAGGAAGACACGGTAGTGGTCTCCCACGCAGAAGGGAGTATGAGGGTTGACTGGTTCGGCTACGGTGTGAGACTGTCGTCACCAAAAAATAACAAGGGGTGTCGGTGAGTAAAGGGAAGTCCTGGCCAGTGGTGGGAGTAGGGTGGGCGGTGATGCCCGCGCGGCAGCACAGCCGGCCACCGAAGGCGAGAGCAGGCGGTGCGGCCGGAGTTGGTTTGGGTGGCTGGAACAAGCATATCAGAGGTTGAAGAAGCACTACGACGATTGATAAACATTCAACGGTCACTACTGCTAGAATCGCTTGTTGACTAAGTTGACAAAGCGATGCGTACACGTCAACTTAGTGGGCCCACAAGTCAGCCTCCCAATCGGGTGGGTCCCAGCTAGCAGCCGGAGGAATCATTTTTCTTGCATGTAATAAGGAGGCACTTTCTTGCATGCGAAGATGTAGCTGGTGGGTCTCAGCTATCAGGGGGAGGAAACATTTTTTTGTGAAATAAGTAGGTACTTGCTTGCATGCGGAGATGTAGCTAGTGGGTCCAGCCTGTTAGTGGGAGGAATCAATTTTTTGCTTAATAATGAGGCACTTGCTTGCGTGCGGACATAGACCATGTGGGTCCCTACTGTCAGCCTGTCCATGTACATCCCTCTTCCGATGGCTGTTGTTTGTTGACTACGTTGACCACTTCGCGTTGAGACCACCAACGCGGTGGAAGACGGCGAGGTCTAGGAAGGGAAGAACCTAGAGTCGGGGAAGACTCGGTAGTGGTTGCCCACGCGGTGGGGAGTACGAGGGTTTATTGGTCCGGCTGCCGTCGCCGAAAAATAACAGGAGGGGTGGGTGAGTAGAGGAATGGACTGGCCAGCGATGAAAGTAGGGTGGGGCCGTGCGGCCTATGCGGCAGCATAGCCGACCATGGGAGGCGGGAGCAGGCAGTCCCATTGATGCTGGTTTGGGCGGCTGGAGCAAGAAGATCAGATATTGAAGAAGCAGCAGGGCCATTGGATTAACATCCAATGGTCACTGCTACTAGAATTGTTTGTGTAGTAAGTTGAAAAAACCTTACATACACGTCAAACTTGTAGACCCACAAGTCAGCCTCCAAATCTGTCGCAAATAGCATACAACCCAAAATTTCTAGCCAAATTCAAATTAATTTAAAAATTAAACATACCTTAATTTAAAATCCAATGAAAATTTACCCGCACAAAAACAATGAAATTGGAAAAATCAAAATCCAAAATTAAAAAGTAATTTGGAACTAATTGCCTGTTCACTGTATTTTTTCATTTTACAGCCCACTTCTTATTACTTATAGTCCATTTTCTGGGCAAGACAAATGCATCCCTCCTCATCTCGATGGATTTCCGGCCCAGCATGGCGTAGAAAAGCAAGTAGGCCTCTATTTGGTATTCTGCAAAAAACAAGATAGCTGGACTAGCCATTTTCAGAAAGAAAAAACAAACTGGGTTGGTCATGTGGTAAACATATGAAATAAAAGCCTGGGCTAGACGGGCCACATCTCCCGCACAACCCAGTTGATACCTTGCTCCGTCTCGAAAACAAAAAAATATTGCACGAGTTGCTGGGTCCCGGGTGTCAGCCGCTCCTTGTGCAGTTATCTCGCTTATTGACTACATTGACAGTGGCGTGCGACCTACATGTCAGGAAACCATCAGGAGGAACCTTTTCTTCTTGTAATAAAGGAGGCACTTACTTGCCTACTACCATGATCCTGGTGGGTCCCTACTGTCATCCTCACCATGTACGGTCATCTCCTTATTCCTCTCGGTTGTTCACCGTGTTGATGACACCAGAGGGCGGCAGTGCGACGAGCGGACCAAGGCAAAGGACAATGGTGAGGCCTTGGTTGGGAACAAACATGATTCAGGGAAGATGCGCAGAGTTTTAGGGTGTGATGTGGCCGTGATGCGTGCCCGACAGCATAGCCAGTCGTGGGAGGACGGAGTAGACGGTCCCGCCGGCGCTAGTTTGGCTTTGGCAGCTGGAGGAAGAAGATACTGAAGAAACATGAGAGATGTTGAATGTAAATCCAACGGTCAAGGATGGCACAATCGTTTGTTGACTAAGCCGACACTACGTAGCATACTTTTTGTAGGAAGAAAAGAAAAACTGGGCTCGTTCGCCGGATAACAATCACGAAACTACCACCGTTTGATCATGCGTCTCAACTAAAACTAAAAATACGTTCGTTTTTTGTCCTCCTCTCAGGGAACGTTCGCGAGATAACATTCCAGAAATCAAAGACTTGAGAGCGTGTATAGAACAAGCTAGTGTACTAGTAAAGAGACCTTGCTGAGTTTTACAAAAAAGAGAGACATGCTCCTGTAGCTGGTTCGAATCCAGTCCTAGACTATGATTATATAATGCTATGCTACTATGCAAGTGATGAAACTGACATATCCAACTTTGCTTCTCATTTTTTTAGTTACTCTGCCTAGCATCAGAAGCTCCGGCCGCAGAAACCATGTCCGCTGGCGGCTCGTCCACCTGCTCTTCAGCAGTTAACAACTAGATATGCGCCCAGTCGCCACCCATACGATCGTCTGTGGGTCTCATCACACCCCCGCCGGAAGAGTCACCGCAGCCGGTTGCTCATCGCAACCCACTATCGTTTGTTTGGTGCCACTACTGCAAATCACGCAGAGTCATCCATCTCATCTCAACTACAAATGCCCGAATCATGGGGTAATAATATGTTTAAGTTGTTCGCCTGCTTTCGGTAGCTGATTCTTTTTAATAGTTTGGTTGATGATCTTCCAATTTGATTCATGTAGAAAAGGGAAGATTCGTGTGATTT
The DNA here is from genome assembly GCF_003073215.2 of Triticum urartu. NCBI lineage: Eukaryota > Viridiplantae > Streptophyta > Magnoliopsida > Poales > Poaceae > Triticum > Triticum urartu. Next base: position 311,570,843 of record NC_053027.1, read on the forward strand.
GCATTTCTGGGAAGTTGCTGATGTGGGGTAATGGAACTACGCTGATTATTTGGTTAGCTGAGGAATCCCAATACCAACAGGTTGGGGTGTTGGACAAATAACTGAAGGAATGACAGAAGAAGAATGCACAGAGCATAAGGTTAAAGATGCAATTCATCTTATCATGGCCAAGCAACAACTGCTGAACTACCGACAGCAATGAGGAGACGAAAGAGCTTGTGAAGATAATGGGCAAGATCATTGTGCTCTGTAGGATGATTATCTTTTTATTTGAAGTGTATGTAGCACTCCTGATGTATTCAGTGGCTATGACATGAGCACTTTGCTGAAACTAGTAATGAATGAAACCTGTTTAGCAGGCTGGGTGTAGTGTTGTGAACATCTAATGATTTCTATTAATGAAAATCAGGGGGTATCCCATTTTGATCATAAATGAATAAATATTAGAGGCATGTTTGCTAATAAATAAATAGATTAGCATAGGCCCTGTTAGGGCAGCTTTGTTCCTATTGGAAGACATAGAGAAAATTGCAGTCCAACAACAAACTATGTCATCAAATACAAGTTTCATAGCCAAATATGAGTACAACTAAACAACAGTGTCATCATGTTTTAATCGTCACTAGCACAAATGCCTGTGCGTTGCAATGGGAGAATACACATCTTTTTATGAACCATAGTTACGCGAGTCGAGAGGGTGCTGATGAAAAACAAAAAAGATGGATGATTTGAGTATATTGCGACTTGAGATTTTGAGTAAATTTACCTGCATGTTCATTCTGAAATTTAGAAGTAGAACATGAAAAGGTTAGCAATTGCAATAAATCTGAAGTAACAGTAGTAGCAAACAAACAAACCTAAAATAACAATTGCAACAATAATAAGCAAACAAACCTACATTGATATTACCTGCAAAAATTCTCAACCTACGGGTTGCAACGGGGAAAAATATACCACAAGCACCTAACCCAATACCTGACGCCCTCTATTGGAACTATTATACTGAATACCAGTAAGCATTCTTCCTAGAATAGGCAAGGGAAAAGGAAAATCATGACTCCCAGAAAGAACTTGTGGCAAACACAAGAAACCTACAAAATTAGTTGAGGAACTGATGACTGTGCATTGCTACGGGTTGTCATCCAGATAATTGATTGTAGAGGTAAAAAACACTCTCATTTCCTCCGGTGCCCTTTGCTTTAGATGCACACTGCTCTCAAGTGGAAGGGATGTGGTTGGTTAGGGAAGAGCACCCAAGAAAGTTTGATCAAGTGCAACATGTAATCTAAGAATTAAGTAGAAGATATGCCAAATGCTCGCATGTGCTTCTCTATTGAGTACAAAGCTTCGGTTACAAAACAACAGACAATTATGAATTGAGGCAAGTTTTTCCTTCGAAGTGCTAGCAAATCTCTGCTCAGCCATATGCTGGAAACTGGCATTCCAATTATTTATAACAGCCAATAAACATCCATTGAGTAGACAAAGAAATGAATAGACACTCTGAAGAGTAGGACATAGACATGGTTCAACTATAAATACGCTTTGTGTTAGACTTACACAATTATGAAAAAAATATTGTACCTCTGCCACTACTTCTAGGTCCCATTGCAAGTGTAGTTATGAGATATAAATAGCCTGCTTTTAAACATGCTAAATGCCTGTTCATCATTGCTGATTGAAAAACATAATCCAAAAATCCACCAACTTCATGCATGTAGGACGATTGGGATGGCTGGCTAGCGCAGAGTGACGTGGTGTGATGAGGACGATCATGACTGCTGGCCGACAGGTGCATTGGGACAGGGCGCGTCGATCGCGGCAGACTGGCGGCACACGACTGGGATCTAGGGACTTGCCTCTGTAGCCCCCTCTTATCTGCCCTCTAATGCAGATCGAATGCTTTACATTGGTCCAAGTGAAAACCAGCCACAATAGCTACATAAAAGCACAAGCAATGCAAAACATCCACATGGCACTTGAACAAATTTGTAGCAACGACACGGTACAGAAACAACAGCGAAATAACACAGAAACAAAAACTACAGAAAAGCACAAACTGGACAAATTTGTAGCACTGAACATTGAAAATGTGTAGCATTAACATATATATTTTGATCCTTCAAATTCTACAAATGAAAAATCAAACAGCTACAGAACAAATTTGTAGCAAGGTACATCTGAACAAAATTGTAGCACTGAACATTGGATATATTAGGCAAGTCTGCTTACACACTTAGGTACTAGTTCGTCCAAATAATGAACTGGATGCACACATATACTATAGCCTATAAGAACTAGTACAAGTCAATTCTTAGCATTATTAGTACAAGTCAATTTCCATGCTACTTGTCACTGAAATTCAAAAGCATCCACGGTAAGGTCAATTCTTTGCATTATCAGTCAATCCAATCCAATGTAATCCACTATTTGTATATATGCTATAAGAACCAGCGGTGACGCTCCACCAAGAACCACACGTCCAGCCGGCGACGAGAATACCCGGGATTGGCAGTTGGAGGAGATGGAATTGGGGTAGGGTTGCCTCACTCACATGGTGGCTAGTGTGCAAGCGTTGGGGAGAGGCAGGCGGGTCCGGGCAGCGAAAGCAAGGAGCTTGGTCGAGGCGGCCATCATCCTCGATCTGTGGCCGCGTGGGGAGCACGGTCCAGGAAGTGGTCCACCTTCCGATGTGCGGTGGCGTGAGGAGCGCTAGCTCAGTCTAGGTGGCGGTCCTCCTTGATCTACGGCGGCGCTCCTGCCCGACTCGTAACGGCGCTTCGCAGCAGCAGCTTCCTGCCCCGTCGGGGCGCTCCTCCTTCATCCTCACGGCGACGTCGCTTGGTTGCTCAGAACCAGCCCTTTGAGGCGAAGCGCGTGAGAGTAGGGATGCTCGCGCCAAGCCGTGTCCTTTTCCGTCAGATGTTGTTTGAAGGTAGCGACTACCGCGGACCACATGCTTCCTTGAACTTCATGAGCGATCGTGTGTGGCCCTTGATTTTTTCCGCATAGAGAGGAGCATGCAGTTTCCTGGTTTTCAGGGATTGATTAGCATCTTTTTTTATGAAATGAATCGATAGATCATTCCGTGGAATACGTGTGCTAGGCGGCTCCTGGTCGAGATCGTCCGGGAACCGATCGAGGTTTTGGACATGACGCCCAGATTTTGTTTTCAGTTTTCTTCTTTTATTGAGAAGGTTCTTTCCAAACTATTACATAGATCTATTTTTAAATCTCAGCCATTAATTTTCTATGTTAACACAAAATCAACGGATATAAAAGAGATGACTTATGGAGAACTATGAAAGGCTCCTCCCTTTAATATTAGGTAAAGATATAATCACCAAACACAAATCAACATACATAATATGTGATGTTCTCATAGCAAAATACTAAACAACAACTTCATCAGGTTTCAGCCATCATAGCAAATACAATTTCACATAGTAGATAAAAAGTCATCTTCTCACAGGCAAATACGACAAAAGCAATCCAGTCATCATCCGCGGCAGCAACATCAACATCTTCGCCATGTGTATCAGCCTGAATTGTATTTCCCCCAGTGTCATCTTCTTCTTCATCCTCAATGTCCTCGAATGTTGGCCTCTTATTGATCAACTGTCGTACGTCCACATCTCGATCGGGAATCTTTTCGCCAGCGTTATTGATGTGATGGTTCTCAAAGACACTACGAACATCTGTGGAATTTTCTACATTAGGAGCAGTGTAATCATCATCTTGTTGTGCAACTTCATTAAATGAACTCCTCTACTCAAACCTTTGCAATACTCTCTAGTCATCACTACATGCATATGTGTCTTCCAAGAAAAATATCTATGTTGCTTGATTTGCCAAAATAAAAGGCTCATTAGTGTGGTACGCCACCTTGACATTGATGGATTTGAAATAATCATCAATTTCGGGTTTTGCAATTCTGGAAAATAGGTTATAGCAACGATAGCACAACAGAACCACACATTGATGAACCTCGAAACTAGAGATATACTGCAAGTAAACAATGTCTGTTATGTTACCATACATTTCATTTGTCTCTTTACAATATGTATCCGTGCTCATGATGGCACTGTTTTATGTCTTCCTACCTTCGTCGCGTGCAAAGGTGTTGTAGTGCACATCTCCAACAACGCAAGATCCAAAATGTCTTACATGAGTATCAGGACCCATTGCTAGCACGTAAAGGGCATCATTAACTACCTGCCCACCCTCCTTCATCTTTTTAACTTATGGTTAGAAAATAGACAAGCTGATCATCTTATGTACTGAATATATTAAAAAAACTGACAGTGCAATTCAAAAGCTTACACGGCTCTTGAACAATTTCGCAAATCCTGCCATAACCAGTTTGTCAATGTTTCTTAGATTTTGCGCCAGTAACACCTTTTTGTAGATGATGCACAATATAGTGATCATGTCAAACTTCTACATATATGAGAATGTGTTGCAAGTTTAGTAGATTACAATGTATAAGCCGCAATACTTAGCACTTACTCGATATAAGGTAGAATCTCAGGACAGTTATTCAACACATACCAAACCATTTTGTCCAAATCTTTAGGTTTGTCATCTTGTCGACTCTTCTGTGTAACTCAAATAGAACAATAGAAAACATTGAGATTGGGATTGTCTTCACCCATCTTTTTGCTAAGTTGATCAGCTATTTCAATGTATTTTGAGCAGAATGTCAATGCTTCTATAGCAACGTAGGCCTCTGCAATGGAACCCTTAGGTCTAGCTCTATTCCTAACATAGCCCTTGAAGGTGCCTAGCCGTGTTTCAATAGGGTACATACAACCATACTATACTCGACCTCTAAATAGTACCTCATCAGGTAGATGAACCGCCAAATGCACCACCACATCAAAGAAGGTTGGATGATATATCTTCTTAAGGTCGCATAGGATAGTTGGTATCTTGTCTCTAAGACGCTCCAAAGCATCTATCCTGATATTTATACTACAAAGTTCCCTAAAAAATTGTCCCAACTCAATAACTGCTCTCTATAAGTCAGGGCAGCCCAATCCTACAAGGATAACAGGTAAAACCATTTGAAGTAGGACGTGGCAGTCATGAGATTTTAACCTTTGTACCTTGTTTCCATCTGCACTGACTCTCCTTTCAAGGCTGGAACCAAATCCATGTGGGAATCTCAGACGTAACAGGACCTTGCAGAATTCTTTTCTTTTTACCTTGTCCAAGACATACACATCTGGTGCCATATCCCATGATGCACAATCATCTTTCACCTGCAAATTGGATCTAATACCCAGGTGTGTAAAATCAATCCTATATTTTAAGGTATCTTTCTTCTTTCCTTGAATATTAAGAAGTGTGTCGATAATGTTGCGACATATATTTTTCTCGATGTGCATCACATCAAGATTATGCTGCAGATACAAACCTTTCCAATACTCCAAGTCCCACAAAGTGGACCTGCGGGTAAACAATAATATCTCTTCTGCCCTACCATTCTTCCCTTTCCCGCTACCATTACACTACAAAAAATACACTTATGTGATGATACGTGTTTGTCACAGTAGGGCACGTTTTTTGTCATGCATGTACATCCATGACGATTTTATGACAGAACTAAGATAGTCATACCTATGTTGTCGTAGATGTGTTCCATGACATTACCAAGATTATCATCACGGAAGTGCCCACTTCCATGAGGATAAATGGCGCGTCATGGAAATGCTTTCGTTAAGGGTAACCAACATGTGGCATCCACCGTAACGGGTCACCGTTAAGCTATCTGGTTCTGGTTTGGATCCCATAACCCGTTAACAGCCTAGACCGATGGAGATTTTCCACGTGTAAAATCATCATTGGCTGGAGGAAACACGTGTCTGCTCCTTGGTGGGCCAGATGTCGTCCGTCCAATGGAGGAGACATGCCTATGATACGTCGACACGTTGCAGGGCCCAACAGAGGCCCATATAGGTTAAAATGGTCGGCCCAGTCAAAGGCCCGTAGTACTTACTAAGGTACTAGTGGGCCAGCCCAATAACGACATGTTTAAACATGGCCCATTAATGGCCCAAAGCCAGATCTGGCCCTTTAATTGTTTGCCGAATATATGGGCCCAATTACGACCCCATGACTTTCGGCTCGTTAGAGGCCCGATGTAGACATGGGCCCATTTCAGCCTGGTGTGTCTTTCGGCCTGGGAATGGCCTGCGCTGCCCATGGGTCATAGATGGTCCGACGCGACATCCGGCCCACTAACGGCCCGTGATAGAGGTGGAAACAGTTCATCCCAACGTGACTTTGGGCCTGTTAAAGGCCTGTCATATAATTCGGCCTGTCGATGCTTGTACTAACCTTTCGGCCTCTTAAAGGCCCATGATATCAGTGGGCCAACTAAGGCCCGAGATATGTTTCAGCCTAGTAATGGCCCATCATATAACTAGGCCAAAAAGGGCCCAGTCTACATTTCAGCCTGCTGAAGGCCCATCGACGACTAGTGAAAATTGAGGCCCTACATGCATTTTGACCTGCTAAAGGCCCATGGTTTCTTTTGGGCCGTAACAGGCCAGCAGAATATTGAGCTTTTTAATGGCCCAAAGCTACATGGACCCAACTAAGCGTTGGGTCCACTAAAGGCCCAACTAAAATTTGAGCCGAATATAGGCCCGAGTAAGTTGTCGGTGAGGGAGTCCTGGACTAAGGGGTCCTCAGGCGTCCGGTCTATGTGACGTGGGCCGGACTAATGGGCCATGAAGATACGAGACAGAAGACTTCCTCCCGTGTCCGGATGGGACTCTCCTTTATGTGGAAGGCAAGCTTGGCGTTCGGATATGAAGATTCGTCCCTCCGTAAACTGACTCTGTACAACCCTAGGTCCCTCCTGTGTCTATATAAACCGGAGGGTTTAGTTCGTAGAGACAATCATAACTGTACAGGCTAGACGACTAAGGTTTAGCCATTACGATCTCGAGGTAGATCAACTCTTGTAAATCCCATATTCATCCAAGATAATCAAGCAGGAAGTAGGGTATTACCTCCATCAAGAGGGCCGAACCTGGGTAAACATCGTGTCCCTGTCTCCTATTACCTTTGATCCTCAGACGCACAGTTCGGGACCCCCTACCCGAGATCTGCCGGTTTTGACACCGACATTGGTGCTTTCATTGAGAGTTTCGTTGTGTCGTCGTTGGAAGGATCGATGGCTCCATTTGTCATATAGAACTATGCAGCCTTGAGGTAGGTCTTTCTCCCCGGCCAGATCTTTGTGTTCGGCGGCTTCGCACTACGGGCCAACTCGATTGGCCATCTAGAGCAAATCAACAGCTATGCCCCAGGTGAGCAGATTAGTTTTGGAAATCTGCATTATGTCGCCAATATCCGAGGAGATTTGGTCTTCCAAGGGTTCGCAACCCCAACCTCCACTCTGGCCTTAGATGCGGAGCGCATTACCAGGTCCGAAGACGGGATGTCCGAGCCCATCGGACTCCCTTCGCCTATTGAGCCTAGTATGGGAGAGCCGGAGGAAGTAGTGTCACCGGCAATCATCATGAAGCCGGACTCTTCTCCGAACACTGGCTCCGGACCCTCGGAGTCAGCATCGTGTGAGCTCGGTCAAGGAGTTTCCTTCCCATCGTACTCCACGGACTCTCTTCTCCCGGGCCAAACCTCGCCTTTAAGCGAGGCTATGGACTTAATGTGATCCCTCGTAATTACAGAGGGGCAACATCCGAACTACACCTAGCCCGGACTAGGGGCTGAGAGCAAGGAATTTTACATCCGACCCACCACCCACCTCATACCCACTTTCGAGGACATAACCGACATGCTTGAGCATACCCTTGAAGACATCTATTGTATGGACGTCGATGCCACAGACCAACAAAGCCAAAACCCGCCGCATACCCGATGCTGGGCGGCCACCTCCACATATGACATATACATGGTGGATACGCTAAAAGAGGATGGCGATGAAGGCCGTAAGGATCCAATCAAGGATAATAACACTCATAAACCACCAAAGCGGTGGCACCAGCGACGCCGTTCAAAATCATGCTGCGACAAAGAAAGCAATACCGGCAACGGAAACGGTAACACTCCGGAGAATGGCAAAGACCCAGACGCCCCCACCAAACCAACATCCGAACAGGACGATAGGGAGGAGGGGCAGGGTAACCCTGACGAGCTAGTCGGAAATGAGGACTCGGAAGACAACAATTATATGCCACCCTCCGAAGACGAAATCAACCTCGGTGACGAAGACTTCATCATGCCAGAGGAACCCCTCGAGCAAGAATTCTTTAGGTATTAGCTCATCGCAACCGCGAGGAGACCGAAAAGGAAACAACAACGGCTTCAAGCCGAACAGGATACGCTCAACGACAGATGGACTAATGTCCTGGCAGGCGAGGAATACAGCCTCGCCCGACCAACCAAAAGCTACCCAAAGCGCAAGTTGTTACCCCAATTCGATGTTGAGGCGCAGGAGCACGTAACATCAGCGTGTAACGCAGCCGATAAACCAAACCGGCAACCGCATGGCCGAGAGAGAACGACTATCCAAGCCAAACACTAGCCCACAATACCCCATCGTAAAGGCAGGGAGACAGTGGCCTTGGATTACACCGACGACCTACGGCAGAACCTGGACACTAGGGCAGGCCTAGCCAGATCAATCTACGGGTCAAGGGGACGTGCCCCGACACGAGAGGACGGCTATCAGGCCCGGCATGATCAACACAACCTCACTTAGGGTGACAACCGCATAGGGAAGTCTGCCGACTCTATTGTGACGTCGCCCGTTATAGAGGCGCCGCACACCCCCTGTGCTTCACCAAGGAAGTAATGGAGCATCAATTCCTAGAAGGGTTTAAACCTATGAATATCGAATCATATGATGGAACAACCGACCCCGCAGTATGGATTGAGGATTTTCTTCTCCATATGCACATGGCTAGCGGTGATGATCTCCATGCCATCAAATACCTCCCACTAAAATTAAAGGGACTAGCCTGGCACTGGCTAAACAGCCTCCCAGAGAACTCCATTCGCAACTGGGAAGATTTTGAGGATGCCTTTTGCGACAACTTCCAAGGTACATATGTCCGCCCCCCGGACGCCGATGACCTCAGTCACATCATCCACCAGCCCGGAGAGTCAACCAGGAAACTCTGGACTAGGTTCCTAATTAAAAAGAACCAAATTGTTGACTGTCTAAACACCGAAGCCCTCGCGGCCTTTAAACATAGTGTCCGGGATGAGTGGCTCGCCCGTCACCTCGACCAAGAAAAACCTAAGTCCATTGCAGCTCTTACCTCACGAATGACCCGCTTTTGCGCGGGAGAAGATAGCTGGCATGCTCTTAGAAGCAATAGCACCAGTGATCCCGGCACCTCCGAAGCCAGGGACGGCAACGGCAAGCCATGACGCAATAAAAACAAGTGTCGAAACAATAACGCAGGAACCCAAGACACGGTGGTGAACGCCGGATTTAGTGGCCCCAAATCCGGTCAACGAAAGAAGCCATCCAAGGCAAACAGAGATGGTCCATCCAGTTTAGATAGGATACTGGATTGGCCCTGTTAGATTCATGGCAGCCCTAACAAACCCGCTAACCATACCAACACTGGGTTTTCAAACAAGTCGGCAAGCTCAATGCCGAACACAGAGGGAAGGGCCGTCCAGTGACAGCGAAGACGAAGAGACTCCCCAACCAAACAATCGGGGATAGAAGCAATTTCCCCTCGAAGTCAAAACAGTAAACATGCTATACGTGATGCATATCCCTACAAGGGAGTGCAAGCGCGCACTACGAGACGTCTACGCCATAAGACCGATCGCACCAAAATTTAACCCATGGGTGGCATGCTCGATCACTTTTGATCGCAAGGACCACCCAACCAATATCCATCACGGAGGTTCAGCAGCTCTGGTTCTTGATCCAATTATCGACGGATTCCATCTCATACGGGTCCTTATTGACGGCGACAGTAGCCTTAATTTACTTTATCAAGACAATGTCCGCAAGATGGGCATTGACCCCTCAAGGATCAAGCCCACCACAACTACTTTTAAGGGAGTAATACCTGGCGTTGAAGCTCACTTCATGGGTTCAATCACATTGGAAGTCGTCTTCGGTTCGCCGGACCACTTTTGAAGAGAAGACTTGATCTTCAATATTGTCCCGTTCCACAGTGGCTACCATGCACTGCTCAGGCGGACCGCTTCTGCTCGTTTCAATGCAGTCCCACGCTACACCTATCTAAAACATAAGATGCCCACTCCATGCAGTGTCATCACGATCAACAGAAACACGGAACGCTCCCTCCATACCGAGTAGCATACCGCGGCCATCACAGCCGAAGTAGAAAGCGGCTCCGTCAAGCTGCATATCTCATTGGCCATTAAGCCGCCGGCCTCTATTACAGAGGACCAACCAATTCTAAAGCTGGATTAGCAATTACGCCTCCGTTGTTCGCCACATATACCCGCGAAGTTCGTATCGCGCATGCATAACTATGAACTTAAAATACCTTGGTCATCGGCGGAGGCACAATACGAGCAGGCCTACAATACGGTCCGCCCTCCTACAACCTTTTTTCTCTTTTCTAACTATATCTTATATTTTTCCACAGGTGAATAAAAAATGGTTCATCCAACAGACCTACAAGGACTCTTTCTGAGCCCGATTTCGTACAAATAACCAAAGATTACTCCTTTTAAGGAATACTTTTTGCTGAGGCAACGGCAGCGCAGACGTGCGACAGGAGGTCCAAAAGATTTTCTGTACACCAAACACTCTATTTAAAACTTGTATAGTGCCTTTTTCCTCAGCCTCCGACCCCTGGCATGTAAAATGGCCTGGGTAGTGGTGTTATAATCTGTATGATTGCGTTCGACGTATCAATCAGATTCCAGTGAACATAATCCGTCTTCAGTATTTTCTTTTCCTCATAGAACTGCAATTTTCGGTTGTTTCACACACACACCTTGGCACAAATCACCAGGGGCTCGATACGACAACATATGGGTTGCTGAAAAGTCCGAACAGCTCTACAGCATACTTGAGCGTCACGAGTTTGGCATTATATGCATCAGCTCCGAATCATGTCATTGGTCAATATTTTGGTTGTCCGGCTCCTGCGCTTACTACCTTACGTTCCGCCTTATCGGCTAGGGTAGTAAAGGGAGAACTACTGTGATTGTGTTTCCATTTCACCTGGTTAAACACCTTAGTAGAGAAGGACGAAAACTGACTGTCATGATGCGGCGAGAGCTGGTCAACCACTCGGAGACTTATTAGAATATTTTGCGATTTCTTCCGCACTACACGAATGACCGTTCTTTATTTTTTGGTCACCTGTGTAACGCAACCATATTTGGATAACCGCGTAATACCAGGGGCTACATAGTAGACCCACCGTAAAACGCCTATGGCTAAGTGAAAGTGTTAAAGCCGTATAGTCCGATTGCCTAGTTCGCCGCACTGACACGTCCTTTACGGACCAAGACATTGGGTAAAGAGTGATGAGGTGCGATTCCGAACAACCCCGTTTTATATGTAAGGGGGCCGAAGCCAATGACTGGCAAACTTTCAGATTACAAAAGATGGCCGCACAGGAGGAAATTACTTTCAGGCAAAGATATGAATATTACACAGCCTTAATGTATCATAATATTGTTCTCACAAATCTGGTGCATTTATTCGAACATAATATCTTCCGAGCAATGACCCTCTATCAATCGGGTGCCCTATAGGACGTCCTCCAAATAATGCTCCCGCATGTGATGGTCCTTGCCTCCAGGCAGGCCCTTAGCTGCAACATCGGTGGCCTTCATCTTTGCCAGTACATCTTGACATGGGTGAACGCCATGCGGGCAACTTCGATGCACGCCCACCGCTTGATGGCATCGATACGCGTCACTGCATCAACAAGTCGCTGCACCAAACCAAAATAGCTGTTCGGAATGGGTTCAGCCGGCTATAGCCAGACCACGACGTCCTTCATGGCAGTTCCAGACATCTTGTGGAGCTCAGCCCATTGCGCCATCTGTTCGTTCAGCAACACCGAATGCCCTGGCACGTTGAATTGTGACGAGAAAAGCTTCTCCGTAGCATGTCCTTCCTACACTGGGAAGAACTGCACTGCGTCAGAGACACTCTTCGGCAGGTCCAAGAACGTGTCTGGAGAACTCCACAATTGGTTAAGCAGAGCATACTTCGTGTCGCCAAACTTAGTCTATAAAATAAAGGGCTTGCCAGCCGCTATCTCCCCAGCTTGCCGGATCTCCTCGCGAGTTGCTCTAGACTCGGACCGTGCTTCTCTCACCTTCTGTAAGGCCTTGTCAAGTTCGGCTGCCTTGGCTTTGTTATCCTCCTAGAGTGATTTGCATTTTCCAGTGGCATCCTTCAGCTCTCGCTCCATGGTAGATATTCTCTCCTCGCACTGGCGCCGAGTGGCCTGTTCGGCCTTTAAATCAGCAGACGCCTTCTTGGCAGCAGCACTACTCACTCTGGCCTGCTCCTTGGCCTGGGCAAGGTCGGACCGAAGGGTCTCAACCGTGGTAGCGCCATCTACAGTTATGCATGGCACTGTGTATAATTTTCAGCTTCGTGCTCATACTATTATACATGCATAAGCAGGCTGTCCCAAAACATACCTTCTGCCTTGTCGAGCCGTTTGTGAATGAGGGTAATGTCCTCATCAGCTAAATCAAGTTTATGCTTTAAATGTGCAACTTCCGCAGCTTGGTCAGTCACCTTTGACATAATAGCCTGTTTTCAAATTAATTATGTCACTTCCTGAGCATATCTTTTTTCGATCCTCTGATCGCCTCCCTGTGGAAACCGACCAGAGTCTCAGGGGCTACTATCCATACAAAGGCGCATTTTTGCATGAGAAGACGGTTAAAGATATTACATTGCATACCTCGAAGCCTCTCAGCAGGCTCGTGAAGGCTTCATTCAATCCGCTTCTCACGGACAGAATCCTCTCAACTACCGTACCCATTAAGGTACGATGTTCCTCTGAGATGGACGCACATTGCAATGTGCCCATCAGTGTATCCAGCACCTCCGGATTCCCGGAGGCTGCTACAGGAGCACAAACTCCCTTCAAAAGGGTACTCTTACTTGACCCTAGAATCATCATCGGCTGTAAATCAGATAGTTCGCGGCCTTCATTGTTTGTCCCCGTGGGGGCTGCCTCCCCTGGACCCTTGACGGTCGAAGTATCACCTTCGGGCCCTGCCTCCATTGTCCCCCATGCCGCTAGATGTTCAGTGGAGATCCTTCGGGATGACACCTTGAAGTCGTCCGCCCTTAGGGACGATTAAGCTTGTGGAGGCGTCTCGTTTTCCATCATCTCTGGAGGCAGGTCCCCCAATGAGGAGGACTGTTGAGGTAGATAGCGGGTCGGACTTCAAACATATGGTTTAAATGTTACCCATGCAAACCGAAAAGAACGGGATATGTCTAGAGCATCCTTGTTCACTTACGATTCGGCAAAGGGCTTGTCCCTAGAGAGGAGCTCTGTGTCAATATCAGCTACGAACCCGAACCATCTGACAGTGATATCTTCCCTCTCTTGGGTTCCTCCACCTCCAACTCTTCGGAGGTAGTCCTTTTCTTCCCATGGGGGGAAGCGAGATCCCCCTCCTTCTTCCCCTCTGTCTTCACCTTCAGAAGAGGGAGCTTCAGTCTCCCCGGACGTTGCGTCCAGTATACCCTAAGACCAGAGGCCACCTTCAGCCCTCTTGTTCTTATTCTTGTCCTCCCTTGCCGGCATATGATACGGCACCGGGGCCAGTATCCTCATTAACACAGGATCAACCGAGTCTTCGGTAAGTGGAGCTAAACACCTAATTCGTTCCGCCTTCTTTATGCAGCCCTGGTCGAGGATAGGTTTCTGCGTTCAGAAGTTGGGTGCTTACCGAGGTATCCAGATGGTTGCAATCGAGGCCGATGTCCTCGGATGTTTCCGGACACTGCTTTCGGGTCTTGAAGAATATTTTCCACATCCTCTATTTGTTGTGTCGAAGAATTACTGAAGGGTCCGTGGTCCTTCCGGATTGAACTCCCACATGCGGAGAGGCCGTCGGGGATTTCCGCGGTCAGATACCTAGCCTCCCGGGGCTACACGATATCTTCCTTGGTGACCAAGGAGGCCGTCTACCTGCCTTGGGAGCTGGATCCGGACATGACTAGAAGGCTTGGTAGCAATGAAAGAAATCGAGACCTGGGCGTTGGAGCTTGAGGCTGCAAGGGATGAGGAAGAGGTAGGCGTGGGGGAGAAAGACGGGTCTGTACCTGAAAGCACAAGTGCTCCCTAGGTGGTTTTGATAATTGATGACAACATATCTCTTGTTGGACTAACATTTCTATCTAGCATGTTTCAGATAAGTTCAACAATGGAGTGGCATGGACTGAAGGTTGTGGGAACTCCTTCAAGATGCTAAGGACAAAGGATTGGCTAAAGCTTCAAGCTCAAGACTCTTCATTTCACATTTTAGTGATCCAAGATCACATTGAGTCCATAGGAAAAGCCAATACTATCAAGGAGGGATGAGGTGTTGCTTAATGAGCCTCTTGCTTCATGTGCTTAATGATATGCTCCAAAATCCTCAGCTACTTTCCTACTTCCACATATGACCTAAACCCAAAGCCAAACTCGGACCTACCGATTATTCCTATCCGGCGCCACCGAGTTTCACCTGTCATAGCCAGTGCTAGAAACCCTAATCAGTTCGGTCTCACCGATGGGATCTCGGTCTCACCGAGATGGGCTTGCAAACTCTCTGTTACCTATTGCAATATTTTCGGTCCCACCGAGATATGCAATCGGCCCCACCGAGTTTGCTTGGCCAACTCTCTGTTTCACTTATTACCCAAATCGGTCCCACCGAGTTTGAGTAATCGGTCAAACCGAGTTTTGGATTTACCCTAACCCTAGCACATCGGTCCCACCGAGTTGATCCAATCGGTCCCACCGAAAATCTCTAACGGTCACTAGGTTTCATATTTCAGTCTGACCGAGTTTGTTGATTCGGTCCCACCGAGATTGGTAAATCGTGTGTAACGGTTGGATTTTGTGTGGAGGCTATATATACCCCTCCACCTCCTCTTCATTCATAGAGAGAGCCATCAGACTAAGCCTACACTTCCAGCATCCTATTTCTGAGAGAGAACTACCTACTCATGTGTTGAGGCCAAGATATTCCATTCCTACCATATGAATCTTGATCTCTAGCTTTCCCCAAGTTGCTTTCCACTCAAACCTTCTTTCCACCAGATCCAAATCCTATGAGAGAGAGTTGAGTGTTGGGGAGACTATCATTTGAAGCACAAGAGCAAGGAGTTCATTACCTACACACCATTTGTTACTTCTTGGAGAGTGGTGTCTGCTAGATTGGCTAGGTGTCACTTGGGAGCCTCCGACAAGATTGTGGAGTTGAACCAAGGAGTTTGTAAGGGCAAGGAGATCGCCTACTTCGTGAAGATCTACCGCTAGTGAGGCAAGTCCTTCGTGGGCGATGGCCATGGTGGGATAGACAAGGTTTCTACTTCGTGGACCTTTCATGGGTGGAGCCCTCCGTGGACTCGCACGACCGTTACCCTTCGTGGGTTGAAGTCTCCATCAACGTGGATGTAGGATAGCACCACCTATCCGAACCACGGGAAAAACATCCGTGTCTCCAATTGCGTTTGAATTCTCCAAACCCTTCCCCTTACATTCTTGCAAGTTGCATGCTTTACATTCCGCTGCTCATATACTCTTTGCATGCTTGCTTGATATGTATTGTGTATGTTGAAATTGTGCCTAAAACTCCACTCAAACCAAAAAGGCCTAAAAATTGCAACTTTAGCACTAAGTGTCTAATCACCCCCCTCTAGACACATCTACTTCTAGATCCTACAGTACCCCTTTATAAAGGTGATGAATATCGAACGCCTCCTCATGGGCCTTAAATCTCACCTATTCCCATGGGATCGTGCAAACGACATGGTTGGATTACCCACTCCCATATTGATAATAATCCCGTGATAAGGGGGCACAATCTCTGCTTTAACAAGATGTGCCAATAAAGACCGCGACTCGTAACGTGGAGCGAGAGGTTGGAAGAGGGTTTGAAATAGTAAACAGGCAAGGGACATAATGTGTGGCCATGAAATCCGTCAGTAGATGGGACTTGTTAAATATTATACCCTGTTGTGGTTGTATGTGGTGTCTGTTTTGCAGAACTGGACACGTTTTGTGTGTTCGAGGACTACTTTGAAGTATTTGGAGGAGGAACCCACCTTACAATGCCGAAGACTATTTGCGGGCCGGACACATCGTCATTGAAGCCTGGTTCAGGGGCTACTGAGGGAGTCCTGGCTTAAGGGGTCCTCGGGCGTCCGGGCTATATAACGTGGGTCAAACTAATGGGCCATGAAGATACAAGTCAAAAGACTTGCTCCCGTGTCCGGATCGGACTCTCCTTTACGTGGAAGGCAAGCTTGACGTTCGGATATGAAGATTCCTTCCTCTGTAAACTGACTCTGTACAACCCTAGGTCCCTCCAGTGTCTATATAAACCGAAGGGTTTAGTCTGTAGAGGCAATCATAATCATACAGGCTAGACGACTAACGTTTAGCTATTACGATCTCGAGGTAGATCAACTCTTGTAAACCCCATATTCATCGAAGATAATCAAGCAGGAAGTAGGGTATTACCTCCATCAAGAGGGCCGGAACCTGGGTAAACATCGTGTCCCGGTCTCCTGTTACCTTCGATCCTCAGATGCATAGTTCTGGACCCCCAACCCGACATCTGCCAGTTTTGACACCGACAGTGGGCATGGCGCAAAGTGTGAAGGCCCCAATGGCCTTTCAGGCCCAAGACAGTTGCAGACCGGCCCAATTGTGGCCCGCTAAAAAGTAGGCCCGTTAGAGGCGAATGTTTCGGCCCGGTCGACTACATCACATTTTTTTCAGATAGCGAATGATGGTAGTAACTAGTAGGAATTAATAACAAACCTACTCTATACAATAAAGAAATTACAGCATAGTAACTTAGAATAAACCTACACCGTACAATAAAGGATTTCTGGTATATTACATCCACTAGGTGATCATAAAGCGCAACGAAGAAGCAGATTACAAAAATTGGGCACCATTGCAGCGTAACAAAATAATACTGAACCAAGACCACTTCCAAGACAGTTCAAGAAAGGTTAGCCTTGCGCAGGAACTGCTGCACAAGCTACCGAGCAAGGCTATGAGACTGGCCTAGCATGTCATTCATAGTTTCCGGGTGTAGCTATTTAGCAATGAGGTTTTGATTGGTGTTCTCTGCAATCTTTCTTAGTGATAGGACTTGAAGTCGAAGTTGAGTTGTAGAATGTATTTCTGCAAGAACTTGGGACTGAAGAAGTCGAACTAATTCAGATAGCTAATTCTGTGAGCTTGTCTGACTGCTAGTCTAAAGTAACTTGAACACTACACCAAGACAAGACTTTGGGGTTGTCTCGCTATCTTCAAGATGTTTTGCCTTCTTTGCTGCAATATATGTTGGGTTTGTCTCACAGCCTTTAGCAGACTTGTGCATGCCATCAGGCATATCACCCTGGAACAAGCAGAGAGATGACATGTTTTGCACATGTATAAATAAAGATGATAACTATGCTGTCAATTCCATCCAATTTCAAATTAGAAAATAAAGAGTAAGTTCAAAATATCAATAGCATAATTTGGCATTGTTCATAATGTGAGGAGCTTCATCGCACTACTGGATTACCATGTCAACATAAAAAGCATAGATGAAGGGCAAAGACAATCATTGCCACTATTTTGGTTAATGTGCATGGCATGTTGTTCATATCATCAGCCACATCAGTAAGATAAAAAAAAGATGATAAGGGGCAAACATGGGCTACTTCACCACACACTGGATTATAGATCCACAAAAAAAGCATACATATAGGGAGTATTAAGTAATGTGCATTGTATGGATAAGGAATTTGGTTTTACAAGTACAACTTGGAACTTACGGTTGTTGCGAACATGCATTTTGATAGAAATAACAAACTAAACCTCAGTTAACGATAGGGAGTATGAGAAAATTATATAGTAGTTGAGGATAGGGCTGGACTAAAAGCTCATAGCTTGCGAGCTTAATGATCGCTTGATAGTTCGGCTCGTTATGTTCGGAGCTTGCTTCTTAATGAACAGAGCAAATCATTAATTTTAGCTCGTGAAGCTTAACGAGCTTAATGAATGAGCTAATGAGTTTCACAAGTAACTCATTAAGCTCGTTAGTAACAACATAACACATATTTTCATCTTACGTGACAAACTTTTTGTAGCACCTCGGCCCATCAATTCAATCTAATCGACATATGAGGCAACAAACTAGTGCATTTCTTTTTTTAGTCACCATATTTCATCTTGAATACCACACCTACACATTCATCCTGTATATCACAACACATTATAATCTGTTAACGAGCGCTCACGAGCACTCACGAGCTTAACGAGCTTCAAACGAGCCGAGCCGAGCAGAGTTTTCTGCTCGTTAATCTTAACGAGCTTAACGAGCCGAGACTTAACGAGACGAGCCTTAATGAGCACGAGCTTAACGAGTACGAGCTTAATGAGCCGAGCTGCTCGTTTGTCCACCCCAAGTTGAGGATAAAGTCTTTACAAGGACTGAATTATATTAACAGTTAACACTGGCTTTATAATGCCCTTATCCATGTCAAGGGAGGGATAACTCAAGAATTTCAGCACAATATCTTCTTCATAAGCATTGCATGTACTCTAGTAGAGAGTAACTACAGATATGATAATACTGGAAGGGATAGAGGATAATGAAGATAAGATGCAGATTGATGCTACATAATCAACTACCAATCCCTGGAAGTAGAGGCATTACAGGACAAAATGTACTGACAAGAGCAATCAGCTACACTTTTGCACTGGCATTGTCTGTGTATTCAACTTTTTTGGTAAGATTAAATATAGATCTGCTATTTTTTATTAAATGGTGGGCGAGGGGGATAAGATGCAGAATGCTACACAATGAACCAATCCTCTTCCCATAATATAAGAGTGTTTTGAACATTGGTGTACTATACAAAATGTTCTTATATTATGGGACGGAGGGAGTAGCTGTTAATGTAAGTATAGTGATAGACAATGTTCAGTCCTTACAAGAGGACTGCAGAGCTAAACCTCTTCAAAAGCATTGGGTTGATTCTAAATTTATGTAAGAGTCCATATGGATCTTATAATGTCCACCAAATGGACGATAACGAGGCTAACATGTGCAGTAATGCTACATAATCAAACAGCTATGAAAGTAAGTATGGTCATACACCGAAGAGGTACTCACAAGAGCAATGCAGTGTGCAATATAGTTGCGAGATTCTGTGGTCCCTGGAGAATGAATCTTCTTCTGCTAACAGTTTTCGTACAAGTGAGACGTTAAGGCAAATGCAGAAATGTAGTTCAAATTGTGATGTGATATCATAGACAATACCATACGCTGCAGACGAGACCAATGTGTAACAAGATTATTCCAGTCACTATCTAATAAATGTAGCACTGCAGACTTTACAAAATTTTCGTTTAGAGGCTTGCCATCGAAGTGCGCTTGCCCCAGGTAGGAACGATACTTCATCAACGACTGCTTGAAAAGCGCAACCAACCCTTGCTCGTATTGACAATCTAGTTTGGTCCTCGCCTATTTAAAAGAATGAAATCTTGTGTCTTCTGTCAGCTGAAACATATGTAGTAATTACCATGAATAATATTAGTACATTACTTACACATAAGTTGCGGAGGAAGAATGGAAATTTTTCTGTGTCTACGGTATAATCTTTCCATGAAGAAAAGATGCGCACAAAGTTTCTGACAACAACAATATAAGCTTCGTCTTCCAAACTAGGAAGAAATTGAACAAGGGTCCTATTTGCTGCAATTGCGGCTCTCTCTGGTTCGAAAAGGGATTTGTCAACTGGATTTGGTGTACTCTTTGCTGGAATGGGGGTTTTGTATCGTAGAGCTGGTGCTATGTCAACTGGCATCATCATACTATTTGCTGCAGTTGGGGTCTGCTGAGTTGGGGCATCAGAGATGACCAGTGTAGTAGGGCTAGAGTTGGGGCCATGTTTTGTGCGTCAGGGGATATTGCAAAGACACCTAATGGGCTATTTGATTTATCAGGTGTCACTTACTTTTCCATTTACTTTGCTCATGCTCCTCCGTGATCAGCAATCGCCCTCTTCCTTTTGAACGTCTCATACACAATAACATCATTGAATGGATAAATATGGTATGATGACAGATGGAATATGTACTAAAAATGGATAGGTAGGGCGTATTCACATACACAATGTGTAAACTAACCTAATGACATTGCAACAAAGTAGAAGTAATGCAAAGCATTAGTTGCAAGATATGTGTGACCAATATAACCTTGAAAAGTTAGAGCAATCACCTTGATGGGTGAATAAGATAGGGCATCTGCCTCTGACTCCTCCACTAGGGAGCTACATTGACTTAGGTCTCCCTCTAGCTCAGAATCACTATTAGGATCATATTCTGAGCATGAATTTGTAGGTGGAGAGCATTTGCATTGCATTGCATCCAGACTTGAGTTCAGTTCCTTAATGCCAAGTTTGACAGCCATGGCATTGTTCTGCTTCATTATTTTCATGCGCGCAAGCTCATAATCATTATGATGCTTTTCAGTATCTGAGATTCATGAAAACATAAAAAGTAGTCAGATTATCTATGGAATGCATTGCGGATTCAACTCAAAGAGTGTCGCCCTATAGACCCCTGCATATGCAAAGTTCACCCCCAACCGTGTTGACCAGACCACACACAGAAATACAAATGTCTTATGTCTCTATAACAAGCGGACACACATTTCAAAACTGATGTAGGAACCTTAGAATCATATCAAATTCGTATTTAAACGGATAAACTAAGGAATTATGAGTGGCATAATGTTTAGCTTCAAGGGTGGAGTGCTAGTAGTGCGACACAAAGAAAGTAGGCAAATTGTATTCCATGTAAAAGATCGTAGTCTATGTAAAATGTGGAACTGACACTTTCTTTCTATACAATGCAGTGTTCCTTGCCCACACATGACGAAAGAGATCACACAGAGAAATACTATTCACTCATGTCTGTGGTTCCTATATTTTGAAACAGGGTGGTCCACCCTAAAAGAATATTGACAACAAATATGACAAGGCAAGCATAGATGTAGTGAATCAATCATTACTTGTGAGCTTACTAGGACAAGTATGCAGAATTGTAACTGCAGTAAGAGACCGTCCAAAATCTGAATCAAGAAGTTGGTCTAACACTTATTATTTGCAAATAATCGACGTGAATAATTGGATATCATATCGAATGAGTAAGAAAGACAAGTGAAATTGTCGACAAGCCTGGCCTGCAGTAGTAATCTGGGTCAATGTCACTATGACCAACAATCCAAAATGACTAGTGTCTATTCCTAGGGCCAGAATTTTGAAACCCTGTGAACTTTACAGGTACTAAAGATAACAGAAATAAATCTGAACCATTAAGTGTAGGTAGCACTCAGTACACAACAAACCCTAATGACAGTCATGCCTAATGAGTAATGAATCAATTAGAAATGGGTGATGAGCAGTGGCTGCTAAGTGTTGAGGACGTATATCAGGATAAATTGGCTTGGCTTAGTGGCTGTTGCACGCCTGAGACCTAAACAGACTGGGAAGGTAGGTACGGAGGCGCGCCTGGGGAGCGGTGACGCTGTTGGACGAGCGGCTCCTGACCTCCTGTTAGTTCGGCGTCTCCTCCTAGAGTCATGCCGTCCGTGGACGGCAAGTCGCCAGCGAGGCAGGCGTCTGGGGGCGAGTAGAGATTGGAAGCATAGCAGAATAGAGGGGAATCTAGGCCTGGGCAGACCCAAAATCCCAGGGTGGGCCACGGCCCACCATGGGCACCTTGTAGATACACACCTGATTGGCGTACATGCATTTTCGAAACTAAATTAGGAACATTTAGTGACCAATTAAATGAATCTATTTTAATAATATCAGATTCGTGTTTGAACAACTAAGCTTGTTTAGCTTGATGGGTGGAGCAGTGATCATAAAAGGGGGAAGCCATAAGCATTTTTTGTGTGCAAAAGACTGTTTCCCCTACGATTTCTATTAAAGAAACCACCACGAAACCAACATGATCAATTAAACCCTAAGCATGATCAATTAAACCCTATTATGACTGCGCCATGGCATATTTAAAGCTGCAAACCGGAGAAATTCTATTTAGCATCCATTGTTTGCTTCGAACTAAGAACTAAATTCTAAGAGCTGAAATGGAAGTACAAACCATGTTACGATCTATTATCTCGTTGAGACCAAAAAGTTGAGGAGATATGAAGTACCACCTCTCTTGCGGCACCATGTAGGCATCGGGGGTGCGATAGCTATCGGTGGCATTGAAGCAGCTCTGCTATGGTAGACGGGTGCATCGAGGGATAAGTCCCATTGCGGTGGACGAGAAGGTCGTGTGAGAGGCCTCGCCAAAGAGGACGACAACGCCGATGAAGCGAGAGGACGCGATGCAAGGATCTTGGTCTATCGTCGTGGAAGATAAACGTCCATATCTAGCAGTGGACGATGCGGTCTTGGTAGGGGCTCGGGCATGGTGGAGGACAGTGGCAATGGATGTGGTGGAGGACGGCGGTAATGGATGGGGTGGCGGATGGAGGAGGCTCGTGTGGGGATGGTGTTCTAGCGCGGACGGTGTATGAATAGGAAAATGGAGGGAAGGTACGGGGAACCATGTTTTTGGGACGCGCCTTTATGAAATATGGGAAAGTTACAAACTTAGCCCCTGTTTAAAATTTGGCATCATGTCGGTTGGGGATAGGTCGGTAATCTCGCATCTCGCCAATATATGCTCAGAGCGATTTCGGGCGAGTAGAGGGTGTTTTTGTCACATCCCTAGCTTCTGGTGCTGCCTAGTGTTTGCATCTTGCTTGCATCATGTTTAAATTTTTGAAACTTGAATTGAGGAAATTTGGAAGCCTCAAATTTTAATTAAAAGATGGGAAAATAACCCTAAAAATTGCATTCAATGAAACCAAAATGCTGTTCAATGATGTTTGATCTTTTTGGCAATGGTCTTGATCCAAACCAAAAATAATGGACATTTTTGAAGAATTATTTTGGGCACTGATTTAAATCATTATTGTATTTGAATTTGGAATTATATTCATAATATATATAGAATATATTTTCAAATAACTTTGGAATGTTTTATGTGCTTTTGGAAAAGTCCATCTAGCAACATAAAATTGTTCAGAGGATTTTTGGCACTAGTTTGAAACTGTTGGAATTTCAAACAGTGGGAAGATTCAAATCAAAACAGAGAAACATAATAGAAAATAGAAAAGGAGAAAGGAAACTAACCCGACCCAGCTTACCTGCATTTGTAGCAGCCCAGCACTGTAGAGGCCCGGCCCACTAGGGGCAGCACTGTCTTCTTCCTCCTGCCAGGAGGAGAAGTAGCTGCGTGCCCGATGCGCAGGCGAGCCGCGCTAGCTCCTCCCTTCCTACGTGCCCCATCGACTGCCTGGACGCCTCCACGCGTACCACGCCGCCCCCTCGACCCTCTCTCACTCTCCCTCGAGCTCTCCCCCCTCCTCTATCTCCCTCTCACGTGCACACCCGAGCGTTGCCGTCACCGCCGATCGCCGTAGCCGTGGCCACCAGCCACCACACCCCCTGCCGACATGCCCATCGACTCCGCCGTGACGCCTCGTGCCTCCAAGCAGAAGAACCCAAGCCCGGACGGCCTTCTTCCCCGCCAACGCCTCCGTCCTCGACCTCGGGTGCCGGTGATGGCCGCCGTCGATTCTCCGAACCCCGTGCCTCCCCTGCCTCGCCAGCAGCACCAGAAGAACTGCGGTGAGCCGCTGCACCGTTTCCCCCATGCCCCGTTGCCTAATTTGCGCCCTAGCTAGCTCCACCACCCTACCTGAAAGCTTGCTCGCCGCCGGCCATGTCACCGCCGTGGCTAGAGCCCGCAAACGTCGCGTCTGAGCATGTTTCCGTCCTCAGCGCGTTCCCAGGAACCCAGAACACCTACCCACTTGTCCTCCCGTGCATCGTAGCACGCTGTCCATCTTCACCGAACTCCGGCCGCCGCGGAAGCGTACACCGCCGTCGATCTAGGTCGTCTTCGGCGACCCCACTAGCACCAGCCTACCCGGACGAGGCTCAGGGTTCCAACGGTGCCATCCGCGCCTCTAATCGTGGCCTGTGCTGCGATTCCGCGCATCGCCGCCATCTCGGACCTCGCCGGCGGTTAGTCGCCGGCAGGTTTGACCGAGTTGACCCGTGAGTTTGACCCCGTTTGACCAGGGTTTGACCACCCTGGGTCACTGACATGTGGGGCCAACCCTGCTAATTAACCCAGGTTAGTGTTAATTTATTTAGTTAGTTTTAGTTAGCCTCTGACATGTGGGCCCAGGCCTTAACTAAACTAGATTAGGTTTAGTTTAATTTTAATTAACCTTGTTAGTTAACTGTGTCACTGACGTGTGGACCCCACACGTCAGGTTTGACCTGGACCGAGCCGTTGACCTGCTGACATCACTGTGAGGTCATGCTGACGCAATAATTCCTTTCTGGAATTTAAATAAATCTTAAATGATTTATTATTTTCAAAAAATGCACAAAACTTCAAAAAATCATAGAAATTCAACCGTAACTCCAAATGAAATAATTTATATATGAAAAATTATCAGAAAAATTCAATCTATCCATCTGTACTAGTTTCATGCATGAGAAACCAACCTAAACCTGCTGTATAGATGAAAACACATAAAGGGCATTTAAAATGCTTTAGTTTGAAGTTGCATTTGAACCCTTGATTCAAATGAGCTCCATTGAACTTGTTGATGTTTGCATTAGCACAAAAAACATCACATATACATGGCATGATCATGCATCATATTGTCGCATTTGCATTGATTGTGTTCTTCTCTATTGTCGGTGCTTGTCCCCTCTTGGTAGGCGTATCCCGACGATGACTTCGATGACACCGATGAAGAGCTATAATATCTTCAGAATTGCCAGGCAAGCAAAACCACCTTGTTCATTCTGATATAATCCCACTCTCTCACTCCTGCTCTCTTTTACCGCATTAGGACAACAACGATTCAACTGTTACATGCTGCGGTAGCTGAACCCCTTTCCTCTGCATGACCTGTCATTGCCAAAGTAAATAGATGAAACCCACTAGCATGAGTAGGAGTTGCTTGAGCCCTGATGTGCATACTCATTTATGCTTGTTTGTCATGCCTTCTACTGCTTAGAGTTGAGTCAGGTCTGATTCATGAGGGATGAATTGGAATGGTGTTGAACATGTCCTACTGTGTGTGAGGTAAGTGTGTGAGCACGATCTGGTAAAGGTAGCGGTGAGAGGCCATGTAGGAGTACATGGTGGGTTGTCTCATTGCAGCCGTCCTCAGGAACTGAGTTCTATGTTTGTGATCCATGAACAGTTACTACCACACATTGGGTACCGGTAACTCGACCACTCTCGGCTTATTAATCAACTTGATCTCTCTCCAGGAGTTGCAACTAGTTTCTGGTGTTTGTAGGTTGTGTTAGTAGTCTACCAAGTGGCACCCGGTACAGGTGGGCTTGGGACAGACTAGGCACAGAGCACGGTGTACCAAGTAGCACCCGGATGGTGGGCTTGGGAACCCTACTCACATCGTTTGGGGCCGTGAGCGAAACCCCGGCCGGATCTCCTTGCGGATGGAACCCGAATAGGCGATAAACCTGGACGAGAGACTTGTTGGTTAGTCAGGTCGTGGCCGACTCCCTCGCCCGGCTTCCGCTTGAAGGTTGCCGAGGTACATGACGTGTACAGGGCCATAAGTGGCGAGAGCATGTGTGAAGAAGTACACCCCTGCAGGGTTATAATTTTCTATTCGAATAGCCGGATTCCTCGGATATGGAAACTTGGACCCCTTGCATAGTTCATAGACAAGTGAAAGTGGATACTCTAAAATGCGCAAGATAAGCGTGAGTGCTATGGATGGCGTTCTCGTAGCGGAATGGGAGCGGATCCATAGTGGTGTATTGGTATGGTGAATACGTGGTCTCGTGTGCGCCACCTCAAAAGAGTTGCTTGCAGTCGTAGTTCAGGTTAGCCACTGAGTCAAAGCTGGCTTGCTGCAGTTAAACTCCACTACCCCCCTTTGTTGATACCAATGCATATGTAGTTAGTTCTGATGTAGGTCTTACTGAGTACATTTGTACTCACGTTTGCTTAATTTATGTTTTTGCAGAGCGACTTCAATCTCGCTAGTAGTTCCGTGTGGACTTCGATGTTTAGCTTGTTACCTCAGCTACGATCTTGTACCCTTGGGAGGGTCTTGTAGATAGTCAGGCTTCTCAGCCTTTTTCATTTGTAGTTGTCTGTACTCAGACATGTTAAGCTTCCGCATGTGCTTGTTGCTTGTATGCTCTGTATGTTGGGTCATGAGACCCATGCTTGTAATATCTCGCTCCTCGGAGCCTAATGAATAAATACTCTGAGTCATAGAGTCTTGTTGTGATGCCATGTTGTATTGCACATATTGAGCATATTGTGTGTATGATTGAAATGCTTGGTATGTGTGGGATCCGACAACCTAGTTGTTTATCCTTGGTAGCCACTCTTATGGGGAAATGTAGTCTTATGCTTCCATGAGCCATAGTAGTCCGCTACAGCCCGGTACACCAGAGTCCTGCTAGCCCAGCACTACTGCTTCGAAACACTTGACTGGCCGGCATGTCATTCACTTTGTTCCTGTGTCTGTCCCTTCGGGAAAATGTCACACGGTGACATCCAGAGTCCTGCCTAGCCTGCTACAACCTGGGTTCCCGGAGTCCTGTTAGCCCAGTGCTACAGCCCGGATTCACACGCTGCTGACCGACATGCTCGATGTTGATTCATGTATGCCTGTTCCCGTAAGTTAGTGCCACTTTGGGTTCACGACTAGTCATGTCGGCCCGGGTTCTCTGTCATATGGATGCTAGCGACACTATCATATACGTGAGCCAAAAGGCGCAAACAGTTCCGGGCCATGGTAAGGCGACACCCGTGGGAATACCGTGTGTGAGGCCGCAAAGTGATATGAGGTGTTACAGGCTAGATCGGTGTGACTTAGAATTGGGGTCCTGACAGCTTTGGTATCAAAGCCTGACTGCCTGTAGGATTACCAAGCCAAACCGGTCGAAGTTGTGTCTAGAAATGCTTTATCTATGTAAGGGAATTGATTGTGGAAGGGAACGTAAGGCTCTTTTTACTCCTTATCCTCATGACCTTCTGATCTGAGTCATCTTATCTTTTCTATGGGGTTAAGAACTAGGCTTCTCTTCTATCTCTCAGGATGACGTGTTACTAACCGTAGTTGCCTAGGATTGTTGAGTTCAAGCCTCAGTTCAGTTCCTACTACTTCCATATGTTCATAGCTGGCCTCAGAACCTTGATATTGTGTTGTTGAGTGGTTATGCCACCATTTTGCAGGATGTCTCAAATTATTTTGAGCATTTACAGCCGTTATGCTATCCGAGTCATCCTAGGTTTCTAAATAGTCTGATGCATTTGCAAATCCCTTCTTTCCGTTCCCAATGTCCCTTTGGGCCAGTTCAACCACACTAATCGGTCTGTTGAGGTACTCCATTGCCTTGACATATATGTTGGAGCTATTACTATGACCATAGGTGTCTTAGAGGATCACCTAGTAATCTAGCCATGTTTTGTGTTCCAGTGTGATGATTCTGGCCATTCTTCTCGAAAGCATCCCGTGATGTTATTAGTTAGTAGGTATTCTACTCCTGGGTTCTTGAACCCGAGATTCACCCTACTTACTTCATGTTGATAGTGTTTGTTAGTTTCCTTTTGGATATTAGTAACCTTTGTGATAGTCCTCGAGGTCTGTGGTATTTCCTTCTTCCAAGTACCATGAACCATCAAGGCAGAAGTTCTTTGAACCAAAAGCTCACAATCAGAGTGCTCTTGATGAGTTATCCATTCTACATTGTGAATCTGCCAGTTCTACCTTTCTGCATGGGTCATCCGGAAGAAATGTTGAACTTTTCTCGACATACTAATCTATGCATCCACAACTCAGAAAGATATATGTTCCTTGAGTTGACCCTCCTCAGCTGTATTCCGACCCTAGTCTATCACTTGATAGTCAGGAATAGTTGTGCATTTGTGTTCATCAATGCCTATTATTCTTGTGGTCCATCAAGCCATTCTATTCTGGAATGACTAGGAGAAACAAACTCCAGCACCTCATCCATTTCTTGGATTGGTCAAACTAATTGTATTCCGCAGATCAAAATGCCAATCCATCTTTTGCTCTGTTCTACCTTGAAGTGTTACCATCTTATTGTCAAGAATGTCATGAGAATTGCACCACCTCTTATGAATTCTTGACAGGGTGATACTTCTCGACATCATTATTCATTTTGGTCCTGTGTTGTTGTAAGATTGCCGATAAGTGAACTGTGAGGTGTGATCAATACTCCTAGCAACCCTGTTGCTTGGTAGTTAATGGACAATACTCTCATTCTTAGCGTGCTGGTTATTGAATCATCGTCCTAAGATTGATCGTGCTGCCTAGTCCATATTTCGGGGTGCACTCATTGACCAAGGAGTTGGGATTATGTCAATCCCTCACTCTTTTGATCATATCATCTTGCCTCGAAAGCAAGATTGCTCCCGAGCTTAATAACATTTCGGTGGTTCATGATTTTCCGGATATCTTCACGGAAGTATCACTAGGTCGTCCCCTGGCCGATATGTTGAGTTCGTGATCAAGTTGGTTTTCCAATAAACCACCCTTTCTCCAAGAATCCATGTTGGATACCCCTGAGCTAGTTGGTTAAGCTGAACAACAACTTGGAGAGTTGGAAGATAAAAGCTTGCCTAACTTAGTTCATTCCAATGGGATATTCTTGTATAGTGTGTGTTGAAGAAAGGTGATTTCTTCATCTATTGGTCCTCTGATCAGTTGTTGGATCTATTGTCTTGCCAAAACTTTGATTTGGGCGTGGGCTATCCTCAAATCAAATCAGAACCAACGATGATCGTAATGTTGTCTTACTCGTGGTTTTTCCTCGAGCATACACCGTTATATCTTTTGTTCTGACCAATGCTATCACTTTGTTCACATAATTGTGGAATTCCATCTATATGGAAATCTCGATGACTTGTTGTTGAGCCCATCAGCAACATTTTGTCTCCTCCATGATTCGTATTGAACATCCAGCTAGTGTTGGAAACTTATATAAGCATTATCTTCATGTTCCGTTCATGAAGCATATGTTGGATGAAAGTAGCGACTTCCTCTAAGTTCACGTGCAATCGATGCAGGTTGCCGTCATGAATTCGAGAAAGCTTGTTTTTGCTTCCTTTGGAATCATCCCAATCTGTCATGCATATGTGCGAAGTATTCTGTGGTTTGGAGACTTGCAACCTTCATTCTATATGTATTCCCTAGCACACCAAGCCACTGATTGAATTGTACAAGGAAAACAAGTTCCTTCTTAAGACCCGGGGCTTATACAAGGACTTCGATACCTTCAATGATGGTTCCCAACCTAAACTCGGTAGTGTTTTATTATAAGACTATTGTGTGGTCATGCTTGTCTGGGACAGCGTGTTCACATGTTGTAGCAAAACCTTCTCATGTTTTGGAGCTTGGTATCGTAGTTCATTCCCTGAGAATCTTGCAACGTCATCTTGTTGATGTGTGTTGCAACCCTTCTTTTCCAGGCATATTGTCTGAAATATCATGTCATCAACCAGATCTGAATCTTAGGAAGATATGATGGTTCGAACATTTCCAACATTTGCATTTTGTTCCTAGCTTTCACCTCAGTAGTTGTTGTTCAGGATCATATTCAAAAGTGGACATCCCATGGGTCCCATCCATCTCCCATGATAAACAAATCATCCATTGCGTTGTCTTCAACAAGGTAGTCCACATCATCCATCCTAGTCGGAGCATGCCATTCTTTCGAACCCTTCCAATGATCGATTGTGATTACCTCAGGCTGGTATAAAGAGTTTCAATGATCTTTGTATCAAAAGTAATTCTTTTTGCCACTTAAGGGAATAGGTCTATGAGTCACCTCCCTAAGGTGTCACATTATGAAATCGTGGTAACTATCTCCTTGCTACTTTGAAACCATGCACAATCTTACTCAAGCGTGGATTTGTTGCCTACCAAAGTGAACCCTTGTCATCTGCTTCTTTCCATTTCCCATGATGTATGTTTTGTGTCCCAGCTCAAGAGATGTTCTCCACGTCTCATTCCATAAGTTGATCGTGAGTTGCTCGATCTTCGAGAAGATCGATTTCGCTAGAGTTTCTTTCCGTCATCATCATGTTGGATGAAGATCTCGAAAGCAAAGACGTCAAGATCAATTGGAGCAATGAATCAACATCTCCGAGAAGGGCAATTGGATCATGAAGAATTGTGTCCCCACTGTCTTCTTACCTCACGTCTTGAATCTCAGGATGAGATTCTTGTTTAGTGGGGGCGAGTTGTCACATCCCTAGCTTCTGGTGCTGCCTAGTGTTTGCATCTTGCTTGCATCATGTTTAAAATTTTGAAACTTGAATTGAGGAAATTTGGAAGCCTCAAATTTTAATTAAAAGAAGGGAAAATAACCCTAAAAATTGCATTCAATGAACCCAAAATGCTCTTCAATGATGTTTGATATTTTTGGCAATGCTCTTGATCCAAACCAAAAATAATGGACATTTTTGAAGAATAATTTTGGGCACTGATTTAAATCATTATTGTATTTGAATTTGGAATTATATTCATAATATATATAGAATATATTTTCAAATAACTTTGGAATGTTTTATGTGCTTTTGGAAAAGTCCATCTAGCAACATAAAATTGTTCAGAGGATTTTTGGCACTAGTTTGAAACTGTTGGAATTTCAAACAGTGGCAAGATTCAAATCAAAATAGAGAAACAAAATAGAAAACAGAAAAGGAGAAAGGAAACTAACCTGGCCCAGCTTACCTGCATCTGTAGCAGCCCAGCACTGTAGAGGCCCGGCCCACTAGGGGCAGCACTGTCTTCTTCCTCTTGCCATGAGGAGAAGCAGCTGCGTGACCGATGCGCAGGCGAGCCGCACTGGCACCTCCCTACCTGCGTGGCCCCTCGACTGCCTGGCCGCCTCCACGCGTACCACGCTACCCCCTTGAACCTCTCTCACTCTCCCTCGAGCTCTCCCCCCCCTCCTGTGTCTCTCTCTCACGCGCACACCCGAGCGTTGCCGTCGCCGCCGATCGCCGTAGCCGTGGCCACCAGCCACCGCACCCCCTGCCGACATGCCCATCGACTCCGCCGTGACTCATCGCGCCTCCAAGCAGAAGAACGCAAGCCCGGACGGCCTTCTTCCCCGCCAACGCCGCCGTCCTCGACCTCGGGTGCCAGTGATGGCCGTCGTCGATTCGCCGGACCCCGTGCTTCCCATGCCTCACTAGCAGCACTAGAAGAACTGCGGTGAGCCGCTGCACCGTTTCCCCCATGCCCCGTTGCCTAATTTGCTCCCTAGCTAGCTCCACCACCCTGCCCGAAAGCTTGCTCGCCGCCGGCCATGTCGCCGCCGTGGCTAGAGCCCACAAACGTCGCGTCTGAGCATGTTTTCATCCTCAGCGCGTTCCCAGGAACCCAGAACACCTACCCACTCGTCCTCCCGTGCACCGTAGCACGCTGTCCATCTTCACCGAACTCCGGCCGCCGCGGAAGCGGACACCGCCGTCGATCTAGGTCGTCTCCGACGACCCCACTAGCACCAGCCGACGCGGACGAGGCTCAGGGTTCCAACGGTGCCATCCGCGCCTCGAACCGTGGCCTGTGCTGCGATTCCGCGTATCGCCGCCATCTCGGACCTCGCGGCGGTTAGTCGCCAGCAGGTTTGACCGAGTTGACCCGGGGGTTTGACCCCGTCTGACTAGGGTTTGACCACCCTGGGTCACTGACGCATGGGGCCAGCCCTGCTAATTAACCTAGGTTAGTGTTAATTTATTTAGTTAGTTTTAATTAGCCTCTGACATGTGGGCCCAGGCCTTAACTAAACTAGATTACGTTTAGTTTAATTTTAATTAACCTTGTTAGTTAACTGTGTCACTGACGTGTGGACACCACACGTCAGGTTTGACATGGACCGAGCCGTTGACCTGCTGACGTCACTGTGAGGTCATGCCGACGCAATAATTCCTTTCTAGAATTTAAATAAATCTTAAATGATTTATTATTTTTAGAAAATGCCCAGAACTTCAAAAGATCATAGAAATTCAACCGTAACTCCAAATGAAATAATTTATATATGAAAAATTATCAGAAAAATTCAATCTATCCATCTGTACTAGTTTCATGCATGAGAAACCAACCTAAACCTGCTGTATAGATGAAAACACATAAAGGGCATTTAAAATGCTTTAGTTTGAACTTGTTGATGTTTGCATTAGCACAAACAACATCACATATACATGCCATGATCATGCATCATATTGTCGCATTTGCATTGATTGTGTTCTTCTCTATTGTCGGTGCTTGTCCCCTCTTGGTAGGCGTATCCCGACGATGAGTACGATGACACCGATGAAGAGCTATAATATCTTCAGAAATGCCAGGTAAGCAAAACCCCCCATGTTCATTCCGATATAATCCCACTCTCTCGCTCCTACTCTCTTTTACCGCATTAGGACAACAGCTATTCAACTGTTACATGCTGCGGTAGCTGAACCCCTTTCCTCTGCATGACCTGTCATTGCCAAAGTAAATAGATGAAACCCACTAGCATGAGTAGGAGTTGCTTGAGCCCTGATGTGCCTACTCATTTATGCTTGTTTGTCATGCCTTCTACTGCTTAGAGTTGAGTCAGGTCTGATTCATGAGGGATGAATTGGAATGGTGTTGAACATGTCCTACTGTGTGTGAGGTAAGTGTGTGAGCACGATCTGGTAAAGGTAGCGGTGAGAGGCCATGTAGGAGTACATGGTGGGTTGTCTCATTGCAGCCGTCCTCAGGAACTGAGTTCTGTGTTTGTGATCCATGAACAGTTACTACCACACATTGGGTTCCCGTAACTCGACCCCTCTCGGCTTATTAATCAACTCGATCTCTGTCCAGGAGTTGCAACTAGTTTCTGGTGTTTGTAGGTTGTGTTAGTAATCTACCAAGTGGCACCCGGTACAGGTGGGCTTGGGACAGACTAGGCACAGTGGCACGGTGTGCCAAGTGGCACCCGGATGGTGGGCTTGGGAACCCTGCTCAAATCGTTTGGGGCCGTGAGCGACACCCTGGCATGATCTCCTTGCGGATGAAACCCGAATAGGCGATAAACCTGGACGAGGGACTTGTTGGTTAGTCAGGTCGTGGCCGACTCCCTCGCCTGGCTTCTACTTGAAGGTTGCGGAGGTACATGACGTGTACAGGGCGATAAGTGGCGAGAGCGTGTGTGAAGAAGTACGCCCCTGCATGGTTATCATTATCTATTCGAATAGTCGGATTCCTCGGATATGGAAACTTGGACCCCTTGCATAGTTCATAGACAAGTGAAAGTGGATACTCTAAAATGCGCAAGATAAGCATGAGTGCTATGGATGGCGTTCTCATAGGGGAACGGGAGCGGATCCATAGTGTTGTATTGGTATGGTGAATATGTGGACTCGTGTGCGCCACCTCAAAAGAGTTGCTTGCAGTCGTAGTTCAGGTTAGCCACTGAGTCAAAGCTGGCTTGCTGCAGTTAAACTCCACTACCCCCCTTTGTTGATACTGATGCATATGTAGTTAGTTCTGATGTAAGTCTTGCTGAGTACATTTGTACTCACGTTTGCTTAATTTATGTTTTTGCAGAGAGACTTCAGTCTCGCTTGTAGTCCCTCGTGGGCTTCAACATTTAGCTTGTTACCTCAGCTACGATCTTGTACCCTTGGTAGGGTCTTGTAGATAGTCAGGCTTCTCAGCCTTTTTCATTTGTAGTTGTTTGTACTCAGACATGTTAAGCTTCCGCATGCATTTGTTGCTTGTATGCTCTGTATGTTGGGTCATGAGACCCATGCTCGTAATATCTCGCTCCTCTGAGCCTAATGAATAAATACTCTGAGTCGTAGAGTCTTGTTGTGATGCCATGTTGTATTGCACATATTGAGCATATTGTGTGTATGATTGAAATGCTTGGTATGTGTGGGATCCGACAACCTAGTTGTTTATCCTTGGTAGCCTCTCTTATGGGGAAATGTAGTCTTGTGCTTCCAGCACTACTGCTCCGAAACACTTAACTGGCCGGCATGTGATTCACTTCGTTCCTGTGTCTGTCCCTTCGGGGAAATGTCACGCGGTGACATCCGGAGTCCTGCCTAGCCTGCTACAGCCCGGGTTCCTGGAGTCCTGTTAGCCCAGTGCTACAGCCCAGATTCACACGCTGCTGACCGACATGCTCGATGTTGATTCATGTATGCCTGTTCCCATAAGTTAGTGCCACTTTGGGTTCACGACTAGTCATGTCGGCCCGGGTTCTTTGTCATATGGATGCTAGCGACACTATCATATACGTGAGCCAAAAGGCGCAAATGGTTCCGGGCCATTGTAAGGCGACACCCATGGGAATACCGTGCGTGAGGCCGCAAAGTGATATGAGGTGTTACAGGCTAGATCGGTGTGACTTAGAATCGGGGTCCTGACAGTTTTGGTGCCAACGGTTGGCGCCCACGGTGTATGAACGGGGCTGAGAGGTAGGGCAGTTGTGTCACGTCTGAGTGAAGTTACAAACTTGTCCCTATTGAAAATATTTGCCTACATCAATTTCGGTCAAGTCGAGTTTGTTTTGTCGCCCACCGTGTATGAATGGGGAAATTAAGGGAGAGATAGAGGTCTTTCGGACGAGCTTGAATCAAATGTGTTTAGCCACCCATGTTTGGCGCCCACCGTGTCGGAATGGGCTTAGAGGCGGTTGTGTCACGTCTTATTGAAGTTACTAACCTACCCCTACTAAGAGCAATGGAAATCGGACTGATGGATTGTCTGTGTAAGGGGTAGACAGTAATTTCCATCTCCCAAACACTTGGCTTCGGGCAGCCGATGTGGGAACGGACATTTTGCCGCTTCTCTCGAATTTTGTGAAAATAAGCATCCACAATTACCCTGGCAACTAAATTTGAATCCATTTTGAATTCCTATACGAATCATCATAAATCATTCTATGTGTTTTTATATATCTTCAAAAGCACGACAAAGATGTATTCCTCTGTTATATATGAATATGATTTACAAATGCCGATACTTGAATTCATAAACTATAATCCATTTAAGGTGAATTTGAATATTTGAAACCACTTTATGTCCAACTCAAGTGTCACACGCATCAAGATTCAAATACCGAGTCAATCAACCAATAATGTACAAAACTAACAGACATATAAACATTTATAGAGTATATGGATCAATAATATCACCTAACATACATAAGCCAAGCCGATGTACTTTTTTTTGCTAGAACAGCATCATTTTTTAGTGAAGCTAGTACAGCATCTTGGCCCTTTTCGATGTGTGCCACTTAAGGTCCATCTATACTACTATTATTGTTGAATGCACATTCAGCCCGATTGGCATATTTGTAGGTCTAGCAAAACAATCAAAATGAAATGTCTCAGAGTCTTATCAACTAATACAGACTCGTGCTAAAAAAATTACAAACCAAAAAACCAAAAAAATTATTACATGATCACTAAAACAAAATGGTTTGATCGATTACATGAATAGACAACACAAAGGTCATTCAACGATGGAACGATCGTTTCACCTATGATTTACCAACTGGGAATTTAATTTCCTTTTTTCCTTCACGACCTTAACAATGCAGTCAGTCTCAGCTTGCTTCATTTTGAAATCCACCAAATATTTAATGGTTGTCTTGAGTACTGCTTGTGATTGTGCTGTTTGCTTCCTCAACATGTCAACTTCATCTCTAAGTGCAGAAGCAGAATTTCTTTCTAGCAATAGTTTAGCCTCTAGAGCATCAGCAGTTGGCAATTCATGATGCACGATTGGGCCAGTGCCACTGATGTGGGATGATACAACGTCCATGGGGACTTCGCTCTTTGATCTTGGGCTAACCTATTTTTCCATTAAAGTTCCGATTGGATTCCGAAAAGTTGAAGTAAGCAAAACATCTCAAGTGGGAGTTATAACAGCAAACCAGTTAAACAAACAAGGAATTAAAGAGTTTCAATTGGATGCTGAAAAGTAGTTATTAACATCATTGTAATCGGTTGCAGCAGCAAAGCAGTTAAACAAACAAGTTTTGCAAACAGTACCTATTGTGGCGTTGGAGTTTCTCTTGGATCCTTAAAAATTGAGTATCCAGTAACGTGATTAGAGCAACCGGTTGCAGCAGCAAAGCAGTTAAACAGACAAGTATTTCAAAAGGAACCTATTGTGGTATTGGAGTTTCTCTTGGATCCTGAAAAGTTGAGTAGTCAGTAACTAGATTAAAGCAACAAGTTACATCAGCAAACCTATTACACAAATATATTTTTGAAAATGTACCTGCTGTGCAATTTGACTTCCAATTGGATCCTAAAAACTTGAAGTTGGTAAGATGATTATAGCAACAAGTCATAGCAGCAAACCAGATAAACAAGGAAGTTTCTAAAAATATACCTATTGTGCTAACAGAGTTTCAGTTGGATCCTGCAAACTTGAATGTTAGCAATCATAAATAATGTGTTGCAAGAGCCATAAGAAACTAACGTCAAACTAGTAAAACTAACCAGTTTTGGCAACGTATTTAATTACACATGAACTAGTAAAACTAACAAGTTCTTGGCAAAGTATTAAAGTAACAAGTCGGTACCGTTTACCAGCAACACAGACATCTGTAAATTTCTTTGATGTAAGCAAAATGATTCCAACACATATATAAGTTAAAAAGAAGGTGTCCCCTCATATAAACCTAACAGTTGTCTATCTGTGAACATGCAAACATTACTAGTGCTACAAGTGATAACAGCAAACCATTTAAACAAACAGGGTATCAGAACGTAAATTACACGTGAATTCTGCTGCATCCTAGAAGTACATATGACCAGCTATCTACGTGCTTAAGTAGCTATTTAAGTTCAGGCAGACAGGTAATTCTTAACAGTAAGTATCAAACACATAGATAGGCACAGTCTATAATATGATTAACAGGTTATGGCATTATGTAATCAGTTGCAAACAAATTAAGCCAAGCAACGTAATTGAACAATTTTGCAATAAGTGGCTAACTAAAATTTTGAGAAGCAGGTAATTGAACTTATGCTAGCTCTTTGTACAGGCACACTACAACTTCTTTTTGCTTACAAGGTTCTACGAAGGAGTCCATGGCATCAATTGCTTGGATACACAGTCCCAATACTTTTTGCTTCCCACACTGCAATGGTAAGTCGAATGGTTAATCTGATAAGATGATGCGTCCTTGATATGTGACGGGTTGTCAGACTCGTTGTAGACACACACATCACACTGTCCATTACTGTATATTTGATGTGATTACATTTGGCATATCGAGATCAAAGCAATCTACAATAGGATGAAAAGACTGTCATTCTTCACATTATTGGCGAACTCAGTTCATACAAAACAAGCAATTCAACCATTCTATGGGTAAATCAAAAGCGCCATTGGAATATTTTCACTACCCAATCATACATGCAAAATGGGGCGATGACACCGTAAGGGTTAGTACGGGCGGCCGCCTCGGGTGGTTGGAAAGTGTGCACCTAGTTTGAGTCGTCCAGGTTGGCTCAGGCTAGTTTTCTTCATCCCAACACACGAACAGGCAATGTAAAAAGTCAAGAAAACGTTTCAATTTGGATGGGCGAATAACGTAAGTGCAAGGCAGGCCCTATAGCAGGCTCTCCGCCGAAACGAGCACCTCCCATATCAATCGACGGCAGGAAAAAACCCAATTCATTCGCTCCACCCTCGAGTCTGACTCGCTCCTAACCTAGCCGCCACTGGACAGACTGACACAGCACTTCCTCATGCCCTTGTTGGAGGGAGGTCGCAGGGCTTCAAGCAAATGGAAGAACAAGAAGATGAAGATCCAACCTTGGGTATAGCCTGCGTAGGAGGAAGCGGCGGCAGCACGGGCATGGCATCGAGGTTGCGCAAACGGACAGTCGCAGCTTGCAAGAGCAGCATGCGTAACGAGCAGGTACATCACATTCCTGATTATATCTAATTCAACTATTCAATTTTTGGCCAATAGTTAAACCTGACGGTGTTGTAAAACTGCTTGTATGTAGGGAACCTATGAGAAAATTAAACCAATTTCTGCTTATTTTATAACTCCCGCAATCAACACTGAAATGACTGAACCTGATGTATCTAATCAAGTTTCTGGTGCAAACGTACAAGCTCATGTTGTTCTTGAGCATGAAGTGTCTAATTAGCAGACTGCTAATGAAGGATTTGATGCAAAGATTTTACATGCTCCTGGTGATGAACATATAGTGTCTAATGAGGGATCTAATGCAAGCATTTTGCAAGCTCCCATTGAAGGATTTAGTGTCTAATGATGATCTGCTATGTTGAGAGAGACATAGAGATTTGCAGGCATTGAAGACAAGCAAATTATAGTACAGTTTCATTGCTTGAGGAAACGTCGAGCCCGTCTACCAGGAAGTCCCCGTATCATGAAAACGTAGCATAAATACTTTTCTAAACAGTTGTTTGAAACTATTGGCATAATTGTGCAGGATAGATCTATTGATATGTAGTTTGCACAGTGGTTATAGGTGCAATTACACGTTGATATTTTCAGCCAGAGAATGAACAATTCAAGCAGGTACAAACCATGTTAGTAGTCCTTGTACACCGTGTTGCATTTTGTTTTTTTGGTGCTTACATCATTTAGTGTTTTATAATCTGAACTACTTTGGATCATTAGTTGGTTTTCAAAGTGTATGTAGCTTCACATTTCTCAAGTTATGTTGATTTCTGGAGTGCAAGTGCCTTCGTATTCTTTAAGTTAAATTTTTCGCCCCCGGTAACTTGAATTTGTGGATCCACCACCGCACGCAGTCCATTACGAATTAAATGAATTGCAGGGACTTACGCTAACTCATTGTACAAGGTCACTGCAGCTCTGCTTGCGCTTGGGATGTTCCATGTACAAGTCCATGTTACCACTTGCTTGGATGTGCAGGCCTTGTGCTCCTTGCATCCCCCCTCTACATTTTTGACACGGCGAGTGGTTGATCAAATAAGAGGAATCGACCTTGCTGTTGTACCGGAGGACTGATACTTACGAGGTTATACGGGTGTGCAGGATTTGTACAAGATCCCATAGCACCGTCATGCTTTGCTAAAAAAATGATTTTGCTTGTTTTAGATGATATCTCCAAAAGAAATAAGAGTTAAAGTCAGAGTTGCATAGGTGTGTAAGCTATGAGAGCAGTGAAAGGATATCCAAACATCGTCGGACCAGTGCACAAGGGAGTGATATGTGGATACCTAGTTCCGGACGGCGTTTGGGCATGCTTGCCTAGCTAGAGTGCGGGTCACTTGAGAGCCATTAAGGGTGATGCGCTGGAGTTGGTTGTCCACGCACGAATGCAGATCTTGAGTGGTAGCGGAGCGCTATGATGCGGTGGACGAGACCGTTGGAGAAGCCCCAATGGCCTCGGGGGCGGAGGTGCGATGATGTGCTCGGTGAAGTAGCCCCAGTGAGGTGGGAGATGGCATCGGTGAAGCGCACCTGATGTGATGCAAGTCAGTGTCTGTGAGGTACGTCGGTTGTGGTGGCCGACGTTGTCGGTGGACCACCCGGTGTGGTGGACAAGGGCATATATGAGGTAGCTCCGGTCCGGTGGTGAAGCGCAACCATCATATTTGTCGTTGTCGTCCGGCACAGAGGTGGGGAAAGAGACAAGACGATGGGCGATTCGAACTTTGCTTGGGTTGGCGGCGAATTAGGGATTTGAGAAATCTGGGCGCGGAAGGGGACGGTGGAGAAGGGATATTTTGCAGGGCTATAATTTGGGCCGGCAGATATTTCTATCCGAAGCATGGAAGTGCAAACTTACTTTGTCGTCGTTCTTTTGGGGGGGAGGGAGGGGGGTTGGTGGCTAGGTGCTAGCATCGGTACGACACACGCGACCACCACGACATGACCCTGGTCTGCCCCGTGCGCCTACATTTGAGAATGCA
The DNA here is from genome assembly GCF_003073215.2 of Triticum urartu. Lineage (NCBI taxonomy): Eukaryota > Viridiplantae > Streptophyta > Magnoliopsida > Poales > Poaceae > Triticum > Triticum urartu. The sequence goes on from NC_053027.1 coordinate 311,611,115, forward strand.
AACGAATCTTCTTTCATTTGCAAACGAATCTGTATGTATTACCATGCCCGTGTTTTCCTTGCAAATAATTAGTCATTCGAAATGAGATACTATAAATTAATTAATGAGGAGTTATTTGAGAGTGTGTGTCACATAGCGATCTGTAATTCTAACGTGGATTTCTCATTTCATATCCATGCTACTTTTTTAATACAAATTTATATGTATATGATGAACACCATGGTAGTGACAAAACTTTGGATGGATTCTAACATATGACCTACAAAGTAGCACAACGAACCTAGTATGGCACGAATTCGAAATAATCACCCATATTCATGGTCCTCAGTTCAAATCTTACAATGTACACTAAATCGAAACAAACATCGATATTAAATCTAGTATTATCTACATTCAAATGTTGTTTCTAGCCCCACCCCCTCCCCTCGGCACACATGCTACTTACTTCTTGTATCGGTCAATCTTCCTCTCCGAACCATCTTAGGAAGCTACCGGTTTCTGACACACGTTCATTGTTTCTCTCCATGTTTCGATCTCTAACTCTCTCAACTACACAACCCCCCTTTTCCACTCTGTTACCAAATGTATCTACCTCACACACCTGCCATTGCACCCCATGCCGAGCTCTCTATCTCTCTCCCTCCCACCCTCTCTCGCTAGATACATGCATTGCCTATCTAGACCCCCAACCTCTCGTGCGCACACACGCACATTGTCTATCTAGGTCACTCCCTCGAGACTGTCTCACTCTTTCTTCCGCATGGCAGACCACACTTGCTCAATCTCGCTCTCTTTATCCGAGTCTCGATTAACCTTGCATTCTTTCACACAAAAATGATATATCTCCATGTTCGGGCCTCGATCGGCACACTCTATACTCTCTCTCGCAGATTGTCTATCTAGGCCAGTCCATCCAAGCCGCCCCCACTCTTTCGATCTCATGGCGGGCCACGCTCACTCAATCTCTCTCACTCTCTCTCTCTCTCTATCTCTCTCTCTCTTTGTATGTCTCGATTGACCACACTCTTTCTCGGACACAAATGATATATCTCCATGTTTGCGCCCAATTCGACATATTCATATTGTATACTCTCGCACGCACATTGTCTATCTAGGTCACTCTCTCCAACCCATCTCACTCTTTCGATCACATGACGACCCACACTCGCTTAACCTCTCTACCTTTATATACATAATTTATTGACCTTTCTTCCTCCCATACACAAAAAATATCCACATGTCTGTGACTGGATCATCTCTCAAGCTCTATCTTACATCCCTCACCCTTCCCAAAAGCTCAATCGGACAATATCTCTCCAGAGCATATATATCTTTTCAATGAATGTCGGATCAGACTCACTTTGTCTCTCTATCTATCTGTGTCTCGATTGACCTCGCTTTCTCACGTTGTATCTTCCACACTTTGAAGCTACCTCTCTATCCCTCGCAAAGCTGGAGCTATTTCAATTGCGTGGGGGACTCCATCCTTGGATTAATTTTTGTAGGCATTTATTTTGGTGGGTTTAGATTATATTTTCATAGCATTCGGCCTACAACTACTCCAAACAACGTTGCAACCCCTGCACCTCCCCCAATTGATTTCCCTTTGGTCGGCCATCGCTCTCTCACACGTCCTTTCTCGCCTTTAACGTTCCACCATGGTATTTTTGCAAAAAACTATGTTGTTCTCTTTAATTATTACAAATAAGCTACAAAACTACACACCGATAGTACACCTGTAATGGGACAAATTTCGACCCACAAATTAAAGTGCTACAAACTACACACCGAGGGGCTCAACAGTCATGAAACAAATTTGGACCCATATATAAATTAGAAATTAAAAAGGACGAGGATCGAACATGCGACCTGGGCCTACAAGCCGCATGTCAATAGGCAACATACGTAATACACCAATGTTTATTGTACCCCCTTTGTTCATATAATGTTTTTATATTACCAAAGCTTATTTAATGGATAACATGTAATATTAGTTTTAGTACATTAGTGGGACCAGCTCGTTAGCACATACTATTCGCCTTCACTTACTGGTGGGTTCCATGTCCGCTCTCTCTCTCTTCCCCTTCTACGTTTAGATGCACGGGCAAACACGAAGAACTCACGGGCGATGTTGCCGTTGACCATATCTGGACGCGTTCACAAGTTATGGCACCAGTTTCACGTACTAGTAGTACTAGTCAATGTGTACGTGCAAAGCACGTTAATTTGGAGGTATATTAAGTGCATGCGGATATTAAGTAGGATATTATTCGCGTGTTATTATGTGATTAGCACTATTTTTGGCATGAAATTAAGTGTACACTAAACGTGTTGAGCGCTCGAGATTGAAGCAGTCTAGGTCATTTGATGAGAAGGAATACATGTGGCTTGATGACGTTTTATATTTAATTTGATATGGCTCTAGTAGAACATTCAATCGATCAAACCATAGATTTCATTCAGTCTGACTCCGAGTTTACATTCATACAACCATTGATCTAAAATAAACAGAAATGATAAACGTTCGGATTTTAAGCATGGCAATCCGAACATTTTTCATGGCAAATTTAGATTACACAGTGGGGGCGGGGGCGTCTTGCGGTGGGAAGCGGCTCCTTTGTCATGCTCTATGTGTCGTTGGGCCACTGACCGACGGCGACAGCGACGGCGACGTCTTGAGCCGTTGTTCGTGTACTGCTGGACGTTGGCCCTAGATTCAAGGAAGGCCACAATGTTCTGGACTTCGGCCTCCAGCAGTGAGTCAACTGGCGGGAGGAGGTGACTGGCATTGGTGCAAGGAAGCGGTCGACGGCGGCCATCCATGCCGCTGAGGGGGGCACTAGCACCCGCGCGGGGACATGCGCTAGAAACAGCGTGGTGGAGGCATTCGTGTGCATGGGCACCGGCACAAGCGTGCACGTCAGGGCATGCGCAGGCACATGCGCTGGCAGGTGCACGGGCACGTGAAAGTCGGCGTGGACCTCGTGGAACCCCGTGGCATTTAGCTCAGCGACAATGTATGGCTCCCAGCCCATCAATGGCATGAGGATGGGCACTGGCGCAGTCGGGGCACCGGGAGCCGGAACGACAGCGGGGATAGGTGCAACGTCTTCCCATAAGGCCAGTTCAAGCTTGTCCCAATGTGCCTTATGTTCATGAGACTCCAGCTGGGTGTCTTCCTCAGGAAACTAGAAGACCAAGGGCAGACTATCGTGATGTGGCATGGCGTATGGTTAGGTCAGGCTGGTTGGAGGTAGACGATAGGAGAATCGGAAAGGAAGAGAGAAGATTGTAGCGATATCGGGTAGTGCGGGGTTGATTTAAACTGCGGCGCCGGCGCCATTAAAAGTGGGGGCAGATGGGACGAAGGTGGGCGGCGGAGCTTGGTCAAAGGGCTCGCCTCCTGGTGAGCCTGTACAACGGTCTGCTCGCACGCCTCGCGTCGACTAACAAGCTTGCTCGGATGGCACTTGCCGATGGGAAGCGGGACTGGTGGCGGCATGTAAACGCCAACGGTGTGAATAGTGAAAGTGTTCGCCTTAACGTGACAGGTCTTTGTTCCAAAATACCTTGGCTCTTCATTTGTGCAACTTATCATAAGCAGCTTGTCTCAAATTGAAGAAAAAAATACATAGGAATATTTGTGCCATATCATGAGACCATGCTCAATTTCATGAATTTCCGGTCACTTTTGGATTTTTTGAAATTTAAAATCCAGGATTCAAAACAATATCATAACCTGCATCATGCAATAAATTCTCAAGCGATACATCTTTCCTGTTGTATTTCTGTCGGTGTACAAAAGTAGGGGCCTTTTGTACCCCTTTACTTGTGCATGGGCAGTCGTAGCCGCACCTGTGACCATGCTTGGCGGGGCAGAGGAAGCAAAGATACAAGACTACCCGAGCAGCGCTGAAGCCAGAGGCGCGAAGAGCAAAGGGATAAGATGGGTTTCCCCCAGCAAGAGCCTTGCCGGGGGTGACCTACACTGCCCCGACAAGAGCCTTGCCGGGGCAACTTACCCATCACCACCGAGACCACCACCTTTGATCCTGAGAATTATGACCCCGTCGAAAACATCAAGACCAAGGCTCGGGAGCACCTGCATGGTGGCATGCAGATCTTTTGATGAATACAGGTCTGGAAGACTGGGTAAGAACCAGAAGACGAGGGCCCCCGGCAAGTACTTGCCGGGGACGACCGCAGAAACCCGGCAAGACCCTTGCCAGGGATATCTGCAGGGCCTCATCCAGGCCCACGCCTACCAAGGCTCTGCCACCCAGCGGGCGCTCCAACACGGCAATCAGTTTGCCAACTAAGCAAGCACCTGCGTGGTGGCATGCAGATCTTTGTGAAGACCCTGCCACCGCACCAGCGTAGCAGCCAGCGTGGCGCTGCATGCCTCGTCAGCTAGGACGTGCGTCAAAGCAAGGTGAGGTGGCGACAGACAAGATAGCTTCCTTGTTGTCCCCGATAAAGCAAGAGGGCACATCGGCAGCGCATAAAATGCATTTGTCCTACGGTTCCTGGAGATAGGCTTGTACACTTTAGATACTTTCCACCTCCTATGTGCCGATGTGGCAGCCCCTTTGACTATAAAAGGAGGCCCGAGCCATACTGAGGAAGGATTCAGACTTTTTGGGCTAGGACGCACCACAGCTAGTTCAAGAACTCAAGAACACCAAATATACACCAAAGCGGGATTAGGGTATTACGCATTGATTGCGGCCCGAACCTGGATAAAATTCCCCCGCATTGATCTTCTAAACCCGCTCTATCCGCAGCCCCGCGCCCCGTCAACCGTACTAGGGATTCCCTGCTATCCCATAGGTGTCGTTTTCCCCGACATCTTTGGCGCGCCAGGTAGGGGCCGCAAGCTGTGAAATCCGGTTTCGAAGCCAACTCATCGACTCCTTCATCATGATGGCTCGAGAGAAGAAGGCTACGTCGAGCAGCCACGCTCTGGCGCCATCATCCAGGCGAGGTGATGATGTCCGTAGCCGCAACAGCCATCTGCGTGGAAACAGAAAAGCTAAGTCATGCAAACTTTGAGCAATTCCTTTTTAATATCAGGTTATTCTCCTCGAAAAATCTTGCCCCTTGTATGGAAAACCTGTACGCGATGGAATCCTTTCGCTATTGGCAATGCCCTCATTCTGTTTTGAGTCCGCTCAACAGTTCAACCGGCTGCACTGAGAACGGCAGTGTGGCTTGCCCGACAGCAAGCGCCTCCTGGCTGGCTGCTAAGGATCCTTCCTTCAAAGCACCATAGCATGGGTTTAAGCGTCGGCAAACCTATCCAACTAGGCGTCGGACGTGTACATACAAGAAAAGATCAAACAGGAAGATAGCATGCTTCATTTCAAAGTACTGCAGGGTTATGTTACATCAATAGTTGCTATGGTTCTATCTTGAGATAAAATTGTCTTGGTCATGAACTCACAGCGGCGATGAGGAACGGGGTGCCTAGTCCCGACGCTGGCCCTCCACCCTCTTGACACCGTCGACGCAACTGATGATGGGCTCGATATGCTCTTCGAGCGCTGCGAGGTCTGTATCGTCCGGCATGCTCTCCAGTGCATCGGTGAAGTCAACGTTGGGGTTCCAGAATGCCACCTTGGTGAGCACCTTGGTCAGGGTGCCCCGGCAGAGCCTCTGGGACTCATTCGCCGATAAATCGCTTGATTGGCGCGGAGCTGCTCCAGGGCGCCGAGGACGCCCTCGAAGAACAGGGTCAGCCTGGCATTGGGGCTCACATTCGGCTCTTGGGAGTACCTGACATCTGGCATGCCCATGATGGCTAGCTTCGCGGAGTTCCTCCCGGCAACGTCGACGAGGCTGCTGATCCAGAGGTTTACGCCCTTTGCGTAATCCTTGTGCTCGGTAGCGTCATCGCTCCGCAGCCGCTTCTCATCCTCCAGGGCTTTGTTCAGGGTCTCCTCATGAGCCCCGGCCTCCGAAAGCTTCCCCTCCAAGCCGCCCAGCTTCAGGTTGTTGATGGAGTCATTGGCCTCGGAGAGCAGCTTGGCCTTGTCGGAGATGGTGACCGTGCATCCGCCAGAGTGTGGCTGGCCGTGTCCCTCTCCTCCGTTAGCCCCAAGATCGTCTGCCTCAGCTCCTCCCCCTCCAGCTCCATCTCGTTCACCTTGCCGGTGTGGTCCAGAGCCAGAGCACTGAGTGTGTCCTTGTGCTTCTGCTCCAGCTCCTAGGTCAGCTGCGTGACAATCTTCCCAACCTCCTCGTCCTTCCCGCGGAGTGTGGCGGCAAGCGCCTACTCATGCGCAATGAGGTCTTCCTCTTGGCTGTCCAGCAGAGCTTGCTGCTGCTGCCGGGCGACCTCATCCTTGGCGGCCTGCTCCTTTGCCGCCTCTTGCACCTTCTCGATGCGTCCCGCTTCAGGATGATCTCTCACGTCCTGAGCACACCTCAACTCTTCCCGGGCCTTGGCGAACCAGACCTACGTCTCGGTGACGCGCTCCCTAAAGTCCACCTCCGCCTTGTCCACCGCCGCCATCCTAGACTTCGCCTTGTCCTCGCAAGCACGGTGGAGAGCTTGGAGCTTCTGGAAGTTGGCGCCCATGGCCCGAAGAAGCTGTTCCTCCTAGGAATCGCCATCGCCGGCGCTCGGTTCATCGACAACCTGGAGGCCGGCGGTGGCGAGCACCTCATCATCGAACACCTCCCCTTCGGCTGGCGCTCTGGTGCTCGCCATCGCTGGGAGGTGGATGAACAGGTCGTCGCCCACCCTCAGGTACTTTCTCGGGGCAGGGGCTGCAGGGGAAGAAGGTAGGTCATTCCCCACCTCCTCTTCAGCGGGCCACTCGGTGGCCTCCCCAGCAAGCCCCTTGCCGGCCTCCTCGGCAGCGGCCTTGCTGGCCTCCTCGGCAGCGGTCCCACCGGTCTCCCCGGCGGGACCCTTGTCGGCCTCCTCGATGGCAGACTTGGCGGCTTCCTCAGCCACGATCTTGGTGGCCTCAGCCTCGGTGTGCTTGGCGATCTCCCCGATGACGGTGTCGATGTCCTCATGGTCCATCGAGGGAGGGTCTGAAAACCAGAAATGAAGGACGAAACGAGGCCAAGAATTAAGTTTCAGAACAAAGAAAAAATGGGACGGGAGGCAAGGCACTTACCTGTGCCATGCTGTGAAGAAGTGGTCCCCTCCCCGCCAATGTTCATTGCCGGGATGGAGCCACCAGCACCCAAGCTCGCCTCCTCTTCCTCCGTGCGCGTGAGCTCGTCGGTAGGTGCCCTTGCCGGGGACGCCCTTCTGGGCGGCGTGGTCGATGGGGGCGGCATATCTGGACTCCTCCTGTAGAACCCACTGCTCCCGGATGTGAAAAGTCATCGACTTGTGTTTGCTTATGGTGAAAACCGAAAGATTCACCCTGCTCCTCGGCTGGCTCCCTCCGCCTTCCCGTAGATTGCATTGCCTTTTAGCCGTTTCACCCACTTTGCCTCCTCTCCCCATTGCTTCTACCTGGTGCCATGGCAGCGCAGTAGATCACAGAGTCTGAGGTGAGGCGCCTGACACAGGACCTCCAGGCCAATGATGCGGAGCCTAGGGCCAAGGACGTGGAGATCTATGAGCTCAAGGAGGAGAGGAATGCCATGCTCCTCCTTTATGTGTGGGAGTTCACAGAGCTTCAAATGTGACAGGGTCCACCACAAAGATGCTCGAGGCATCGGCGACGTTGCTGCAGAAAGCAGGAGATATGATAGGCCATCAGGCGAGCCAGCTGGAGCGCGAGCGGGCCGATCGTGACAAGGTCTAGGATAGCCTCAGCCACTTGGTGGACCATGTTGCCATGCACGTGTTGCGGCTGCGCGATGCCTACCATCATGCCAGCGCGACCATGCTGGTCGTTGGGCTAAACCCGTTCGACCAGCCCGTCGACTTCAATGAGCTACGGCCTCCTGACCTGGTCTCCTTCTTCACCTATATCTCCGAGGAGTTGAGCCGTCTCCGTGTGTTGGTGGGGGTGGAGCTGGATAAGGAGGGGTTGCGGGCTGCCGTCACCGTTGACGGGTGAATCCTCTTAGGGCTCCGTCACTGGAATCCATTCATGCCATTGGACGCCGTCTTTGACGAGCTGGCTCCCGACAACCGGGAGTGGGCTCTGCATGCGGTTGCACCCTACATCAACAACATCATGCGCCTCGAGAAGCATAGGGACGTCGGTGGTGTTTAGGCTTCCTCTGCATGGGCATGTCCATGTCTCGGCACAACATGACCTTTGGATCAAACTCAAACGGTGCAGATTAGTCACTGTAGCACAAAGCATGTGGGTGTGTTTGGTTGCATTCTCATCTCAATATAGTTGTTCCCTCTTCGTGCATGCTCATCTCAGCACCCCTCTTCATGCATGCTCCTAGTGTATTTGTGTTAACCTACTAGTGTGGACTCATGCACCCTTCATGCACTTTGCCAAACACCCAAAAGTGGTTGAGAAGGGAACTTTTGCTCCCATCTCGTGCACCCTTCATACACCCTAACTAACACTGATTCGTGCTTCATATGGTTCATGTTCCGTGGAGTACTGTAGCACCGTACTCTCCTTGCGCTGTAGACCTAGTTCTGTTAACATTGATCTGATCGTTCATTCTCGACCGGACAGTCAAAAAAGGGGTACTATGTTACATTACTGTTCATATAGTTGACATGCGCACAACATCATTAGTTATCGTCATATCTTACTACACTAGCAACAAGATTATGTAGTACTGACATATGAACCACTTCACATGCCTAGTAGTAGGAGCACTGTGTAAGTTCAAGTGGCTGCCATTTTTCGCACTCCTCCATCGTAAGAGTGGAAACACTTGTTGTAATCATTTTCTTCTTCAGAAAAACAGTGGACATGCTCTACCGTGCGGATCATCCTCAACGGTTGTCGGGAACCTTCGTACTCACTTTCGCCAACATGTGGAACAACCAGCATCGGGGTCCACTAGCCATACACTAAATTACTCCGTAGTAGAGTGCCCAACTGCATGGTAGACTACCCCGATCGAAGCGCCGCAGTAATTCCCAATGAGCCGTCAAATCACAAAATCCCCTCCTTTCCAGTAGTAAGTTGGACGGACGTACAAACCATCATTTCACTCTTCTCGCTCAGATTCCTCTCTTGAAGAAAACCCCAACTCGCTTCTCCCTCATCTTGTTCCTCATTTCTTCAAAAAAAACCCGACCTGCTTCTGCCATTGTTCTTCTCTTCCAAAGAAGTAAAGGTGAGCGCATCAATGGTGTTGATTCTGGCCAAGGCCCGGTCTTGCAACCCCGAGACTGATCCTATAACTCCCTCTGTGTTCTTCTTTTGGGTTTGTGATTATGGTTTCTTTTATTTTATTTCTGTTGGATAGTTTCTTGATGGACGTTGGAGCACTGGCCGAAGTGATGTCTATGGCTCTGGTCAAAACCTCGCTGAGACTACCGCAGACAAGCTCAAAGCCATCGCCCTCTCCAAGCCCCCCTCTACGTGATCCCTCATTAAGCAAATCCATGTAATATCTCTTCTTAACGATATTTTTCTCGATCTTGATCATGTTTTTTCATCTAACATGCAATACTAGTACAGGTAGTACAACTTTCTGGGTGATCTTGCATGTGATTTTTGTGTGCCAACTGACGGTTCTAAATTCCTCTTTTGACCAAAACATGCGAGGGGTTGACACTGATTTCTTATAGATTACTTTTGTGACGCCCCAAGACCGGCGCTCCAGATGCCTTCCATGGATTCCGAGATTCGTCGTGTGATTTGTTTGGTTAGTTGCATTCATCATTCCATCATTTGTATTGCATCATGTCATCATTGCATCATTCACATTGCATCAGCACTCCGTTGTCGTCATGTTCTCATAGCTTGCATCCGTTCATAGTTGTCGCGTCCCCCATTGCCTTCGTTGACCTTACCCAGACCAACCGGGGTTTTCGAGTCCCTCTTGTCGGACCAGCTAACCTCTTTTGGCAGCCTGCAGCCCCCTCACGCGTGCATCCGAAAACTCCCCCGGACCCGACCCGGACAGTCATTACCGATGGGTCCGGATGATCTCCAAACATCCCTAAAACATCTTCGGTTCATTGTTTGGACTTCATAACATATTTATTTCAGGCCATCCGATTACGATCTGAGGGACCGAATAGCCCCTAAGCCTAGTCGACCTGCTATATATATACCGGATCAAACCCTAGTCCAATCCATCCATCCCGTCTCCGCCACCAGCACACCAACTTCCTCCTTCCTCGGGATCCTCTCAGATGCACCGAACCAGCCACCTTCTCCTTGATCCAAATCCTACCCTATCCAGAAACCATCGCCACCCTCTCCCCGTTTCCCTTGGGATCACCAGCAAGCCAACCACTAGTGCTCACCTCTAGATCCATAAATCCATCCATCCAACAGCCATGAGGGCCTCCTCTGCCTCCCCGCTCGGTCTGGATGGGAGCCCGAGCGAGAAGAGCTCGCTCCCGAGCTCACTCCTCGGCTCCTCTTCAAGCACCTCGCCACCAACCCTCGCCGGCCATCAGAGCCCTCGCCATCCGTGACCGCCCTGCAGGACCAGACCGCCCCTTTCTGCTCTTCCTTCTTCCTTTTCCTCTAGCTCCTCTTTCCTTCTCTTTCTCTCTGTCTCACATCTCTCCCATGCACAAGAACGCCATGACCGAGCCGAGCTTGAGCTCAAGCTCGGGTTGATCCGCCCGTCTCCATCCGGTTTCTTCTGCTAGGAGCACCACCACGTCGACCGCCGTGTTCCTCGTCTACGCTCGCTTCCACAAGGCCCAGGAGAGCTTCTTCTTCCACGTCCACCTCCCCTGCTTCCCCTTCTTGGAGCACCGATGCGATCAGCTCCTGGCCACGCCTCAGATCGGCCTCCTCACGCTCGCCCGAGCTCGCCTTCTGCACCCCCTCGATGAGCCGGGTTGAATCCCCTCTTTTACCACCTCGTTGCATACATGTATTCTTCGATCCAGTTGTTTTGGGCCACGACCACCATGGACCAGAGGTGGTCATGTATTCACATACTCGCACACCTCCCTGTGGCCCATTGCTGCACATGCACACCCCGTCACGCTCGCTCCTATCTGTGCACCGCAGCTCGCCCCGCATCTCACCACATGGCCGCCAAGCTGCTGTTGCCGCCGGCCTTGCCGTGCCTTGCTGCTCCCGAGTCGAACGTGAGCTCGTGCTTGAGCCTCTGTATGCGTGCATCGTAAAGTGCACCACCCACCCTTTTCCGCACACCCGCCAATGCTCGGCCGCCCACGCCGCCGACGCGTTTGCTTGCCGGCAGTGTCTCCCGGCTCCCTGTGTGCCATGGGGATGAAATCTCGGATTTTGGCTAGTTCAAAAGGAGCCGAAACCATTCCAATGCATAAGCACATCTCAGCCTAGTTGGTTGTCGCGCTGCACCTCCACCCAAGAGACTAGGGATCGAATCCTAGGCACCTTATTCTTTTCCTTAGCCCTTTTGCCATCTATTTTTTTCCTCTGTGTGTATGGTGCCTTGGCCCCACAGCCCTGTTGACAGGTCCATGTTGACTCGATTGACCACTCTCCAGCCCCATTTGTCATTGACAGTACCTGACCCAGCCCGTGTCCCCCTGTTGTTTTACTTTCTTTTGCATATTTGCAGATATGCCATTATTTTTGCAATGCCTATAGCCAAATAACCGTGCATCGCATTTAAACATGTCATATATAAAAAATGCTCATAATTTTGTATATATTAATAATTTGCAACTTTCATCCATGGTAAAAACATTTTAATTGTTGTTTGCCTTAATTTGCATAAATGGCATGCTAAAGTGTTTTTTTCATAACTAAATAACCATAGCTCCAAATTTAATAAACTTTATATGTAAATGGGGTAGAAAAATGCATAGTTTAACATGATGGTTTTAGTTTGCATGTTTAAATGCGATGCACAGTTATTTAGCTATAGGCATTGCAAAAATAATGGCATATCTACAAATATGCAAAAGAAAGTAAAACAACGGGGGGACACGGGCTGGGTCAGCTAGTGTCAATGACAAATGGGGCTGGAGGGTGGTCAATCGAGTCAACATGGACCTGGCAACAGGGCTATGGGGCCAAGGCGCCATACACACAGAGTCATATATAAAAAATGCTCATAATTTTGTATACATTAATAATTTGCAACTTTCATCCATGTTAAAAACATTTAAATTGTTGTTTGCCTTAATTTGCATAAATGGCATGCTAAAATGGTTTATTTCATAAATAAATAACTGTAGCTCCAAATTTCATAAACTTTATATGTAAATGGGTAGAAAAATGCATAGTTTAACATGATGGTTTTAGTTTGCATGTTTAATAACTCTAAAATTGTGTATAAGGCAGAACTGTACCAACTTTGAAGTATGCATATGGGCATTTTCCGGAATTGTTGTTTGTTATTTCCGGCCTCATTTAAATTTCCTAAATAGTTAGTTTAATTATGCGTCACCATCTTGCCATGTTTAACAACATTTAATATTGTTGGGTACATAAACGAGAGCGAACTAAATACTTGCATGTGGTGTTTCTTCAATATGCAACTCGTTGCATATTGAGCTCCACTTAACTTGTAGTATTGTTTGTTACACTTTGCCTTGCCATGCCATGTTTCATTAAACCAGACATGCATCATATTTGGTTGTGCATCATGCCATGTTAATGCTTGGTTGTTTATCATGATGTTTGCTTCTTTCCGGTTGCGCTTCTCCTTGATAGTTCCGGTTATGTGGAGATGGTGAGTATCTGTTCGACACGTTGCTTCGTCTACCTCATGGACTCGTTCTTCCTAGCGGGATTTCAGGCAAGATGACCATCACCTTGGATCTCACTACTATCTTTGCTATGCTAGTTGTCTCGATGCTATCGCTATGTCGCGCTACCTACCACTTGTTTATCAAGCCTCCAAAATTGCCATGATAGCCTCTAACCTTTTTCACCCTTCCTAGCCAACTGTTGTTTGGCTATGTCACCGCTTTGCTCAGCCCCTCTTATAGCGTTGCTAGTTGCGGGTACAGTTGCAGGTTGTTTCATGTTGGGACATGGATATCATGGGATATCACAATATCTCTTATTTAATTAATGCACATATATACTTGGTAAAGGGTGGAAGGCTCGGGCTTATGCCTGATGTTTTGTTCCACTCTTGCCGCCCTAGTTTCCGTGATACCGGTGTTATGTTCCTTGATTTTGCGTCCCTAACACGGTGAGGGTTATGGGGCCCTCTTGACAGTTCGCTTTGAATGAAACTGTTCTAGCAAGGCCCAACATTGGTTTTACCATTTGCCTAATAACAACTAAAAACTTGCATAGGGACAGGCTGAAGGAAATATGCCCTAGAGGCAATAATAATGCAATTATTTTATTTCCTTATATCATGATAAATGTTTATTATTCATGCTAGAATTGTATTATCCGGAAACATAATACTTGTGTGAATACATAGACAAACTAAACGTCACTAGTATGCCTCTACTTGACTAGCTCGTTAATCAAAGATGGTTATGTTTCCTAACCATAGATGTGTTGTCATTTGATTAACGGGATCACATTATTAGGAGAATGATGTGATTGACATGACCCATTCCATTAGCTTAGCACCTGATCGTTTAGTATGTTGCTATTGCTTTCTTCATGACTTATACATGTTCCTATGACTATGAGATTATGCAACTCCCGTTTGCCGTAGGAACACTTTGTGTGCTACCAAACGTCACAACGTAACTGGGTGATTATAAAGGAGCTCTACAGGTGTCTCCAAAGGTAAATGTTGGGTTGGCGTATTTCGAGATTAGGATTTGTCACTCTGATTGTCGGAGAGGTATCTCTGGGCCCTCTCGGTAATGCACATCACATAAGCCTTGCAAGCATTGCAACTAATGAGTTAGTTGCGAGATGATGTATTACGAAACGAGTAAAGAGACTTGCCGGTAATGAGATTGAACTTGGTATTGAGATACCGACGACCGAATCTCGGGCAAGTAACATACCGATGACAAAGGGAACAACGTATGTTGTTATGCGGTCTGACCGATAAAGATCTTCGTAGAATATGTGGAGCCAATATGAGCATCCAGGTCCGCTATGGTTATTGACCGGAGACATGGTCTCGGGTCATGTCTACATTGTTCTCGAACCCGTAGGGTCCGCACGCTTAAGGTTTCGATGACAGTTATATTATGAGTTTATGAATTTTGATGTACCGAAGTTAGTTCGGAGTCCCGAATGTGATCACGGACATAACGAGGAGTCTCGAAATGATCGATACATAAAGATTGATATATTGGACGGCTATATTCGGACACCGGAAGTGTTCCGGGTGATTTCGGAGAAAACCGGAGTACCGGAGGGTTACCAGAACCCCCCGGGAGAAGTAATGGGCCTTATGGGCCTTAGTGGAGAGAGAGAAGGGCAGCCAGGGTGGGCCACGCGCCTCCTCCCCCTGGTCCGAATTGGACTAGGAGAGGGGGGGGGGCGCCCCCCCCTTTCCTTCTCCCTCCCCACTTCCTTCCCCCTCCTAGTAGGAGTCCTACTCCTACTAGGAGGAGGACTCCTCCTTGGTGCGCCTATAGGTCCGGCCGGCCTCCTCCCCTTGCTCCTTTATATACGGGGGCAGGGGCACCCCTAGACACACAAGTTGATCCACGTGATCGTTTTCTTAGCCGTGTGAGGTGCCCCCTTCCACCATAATCCTTGATAATATTGTAGCGGTGCTTAGGCGCAGCCCTGCGACGGTAGAACATCAAGATCGTCACCACGCCGTCGTGCTGACAGAACTCTTCCCCAACACTTTGCTGGATCGGAGTCCGGGGATCGTCATCGAGCTAAATGTGTGCTAAAACTTGGAGGTGTCGTAGTTTCGGTGCTTGATCGGTCGGGACGTGAAGACGTACGACTACATCAACCGCATTGTGCTAACGCTTCCGCTGTCGGTCTACAAGGGTACGTAGATCACACTCTCCTCTCTCGTTGCTATGCATCACCATGATCTTGCGTGTGCGTAGGAATTTTTTTGAAATCACTACGTTCCCCAACAGTGGTATCAGAGCCTAGGTTTTATGTGTTGATGTTATATGCACGAGTAGAACACAAGTGAGTTGTGGGCGATATAAGTCATACTGCTTACCAGCATGTCATACTTGGTTCGGCGGTATTATTGGACGAAGCGGCCCGGACCGACATTACGTGTACGCTTACGCCAGACCGGTTCTCCCGACGTGCTTTGCACAAAGGTGGCTAGCGGGTGTCAGTTTCTCCAACTTTAGTTGAACCGAGTGTGGCTATGCCCGGTCCTTGCGAAGGTTAAAACAGCACCAACTTGACAAACTATCGTTGTGGTTTTGATGTGTAGGTAAGATTGGTTCTTGCTTAAGCCCGTAGCAGCCACATAAAACTTGCAACAACAAAGTAGAGGACGTATAACTTGTTTTTGCAGGGCATGTTGTGATGTGATATGGTCAAGACATGATGCTAAATTTTATTGTATGAGATGATCATGTTTTGTAACCAAGTTATCGGCAACTGGCAGGAGCCATATGGTTGTCGCTTTTACTGTATGCAATGCAATTTCACTGTAATGCTTTACTTTATCACTAAGCGGTAGCGATAGTCGTGGAAGCATAAGATTGGCGAGACGACAACGATGCTACGATGGTGATCAAGGTGTCGCGCCGGTGACGATGGTGATTCGAAGATGGAGATCACAAGCACAAGATGATGATGGCCATATCATATCACTTATATTTATTGCATGTGATGTTTATCTTTTATGCATCTTATCTTGCTTTGATTGACGGTAGCATTTTAAGATGATCTCTCACTGATTATCAAGAAGTGTTCTCCCTGAGTATGCACCGTTGCGAAAGTTCTTCATGCTGAGAAACCACGTGATGATCGGGTGTGATAGGCTCTACGTTTAAATACAATGGGTGCAAAACAGTTGCACACGCGGAATACTCAGGTTATACTTGATGAGCCAAGCATATACAGATAAGGCCTGGGAACACGGAGACCGAAAGGTCGAGCGTGAATCATATAGTAGATATGATCAACATAGTGATGTTCACCAATGAAACTACTCCATCTCACGTGATGATCGGACATGGTTTAGTTGATTTGGATCACGTAATCACTTAGAGGATTAGAGGGATGTCTATCTAAGTGGGAGTTCTTTAGTAATATGATTAATTGAACCTAAATTTATCATGAACTTAGTACCTGATAGTATCTTGCTTGTTTATGTTTGATTGTAGATAGATGGCCCGTGCTGTTGTTCCGTTGAATTTTAATGCGTTCCTTGAGAAAGCAAAGTTGAAAGATGATGGTAGCAATTACACGGACTAGGTCCGTAACTTGAGGATTATCCTCATTGCTGCACAGAAGAATTACGTCCTGGAAGCACCGCTGGGTGCCAGGCCTACTGCTGGAGCAACACCAGATGTTATGAACGTCTGGCAGAGCAAAGCTGATGACTACTCGATAGTTCAGTGTGCCATGCTTTAATGCTTAGAATCGGGACTTCAACGACGTTTTGAACGTCATGGAGCATATGAGATGTTCCAAGAGTTGAAGTTAATATTTCAAGCAAATGCCCGGATTGAGAGATATGAAGTCTCCAATAAGTTCTATAGCTGCAAGATGGAGGAGAACAGTTCTGTCAGTGAGCATATACTCAAAATGTCTGGGTATAATAATCACTTGATTCAATTGGGAGTTAATCTTCCAGATGATTGCGTCATTGACAGAATTCTCCAATCACTACCACCAAGCTACAAGAGCTTCGTGATGAACTATAATATGTAAGGGGTGAATAAGACTATTCCCGAGCTCTTCGCAATGCTGAAAGCTACGGAGGTAGAAATCAAGAAGGAGCATCAAGTGTTGATGGTCAACAAGACCACTAGTTTCAAGAAAAATGGCAAAGGAAAGAAGAAGGGGAACTTCAAAAAGAACAGTAAGCAAGTTGCTACTCAAGAGAAGAAACCCAAACCTGGACCTAAGCCTGAAATTGAGTGCTTCTACTGCAAGAAGACTGGTCACTGGAAGCGGAACTGCCCCAAGTATTTGGCGGATAAGAAGGATGGCAAGGTGAACAAAGGTATATGTGATATACATGTTATTGATGTGTACCTTACTAATGCTCACAGTAGCACCTGGGTATTTGATACTGGTTCTGTTGCTAACATTTGCAACTCGAAATAGGGACTATGGATTAAGCGAAGATTGGCTAAGGACGAGGTGACGATGCGCGTGGGAAATGGTTCCAAAGTCGATGTGATCGCGATCGGCACCCTACCTCTACATCTACCTTCGGGATTAGTATTAGACCTAAATAATTGTTATTTGGTGCCAGCGTTAAGCATGAACATTATATCTGGATCTTGTTTGATGCGAAACGGTTATTCATTTAAATCAGAGAATAATGGTTGTTCTATTTATATGAGTAATATCTTTTATGGTCATGCACCCATAAAGAGTGGTCTATTCTTATTTAAATCTCGATAGTAGTGACACACATATTCTTAATGTTGAAGCCAAAAGATGCAGAGTTGATAATGATAGTGTAACTTATTTGTGGCACTGCCGTTTGGGTCATATCGGTGTAAAGCGCATGAAGAAACTCCATACTGATGGACTTTTGGAACCACTTGATTATGAATCACTTGGTACTTGCAAACCGTGCCTTATGGGTAAGATGAAAAAAACACCGTTCTCCGGTACTATGGAGAGAGCAACAGATTTGTTGGAAATCATACATACAGATGTATGTGGTCCAATGAATGTTGAGGCTCGTGGCGGATATCGTTATTTTCTCACCTTCACAGATGACTTAAGCAGATATGGGTATATCTACTTAATGAAACATAAGTCTGAAACGTTTGAAAAGTTCAAAGAATTTCAGAGTGAAGTTGAAAATCATCGTAACAAGAAAATAAAATTCCTACAATCTGATCGTGGAGGAGAATATTTGACTTATGAGTTTGGTGTACATTTGAAACAATGCGGAATAGTTTCGCAACTCACGCCACCCGGAAAACCACAGCGTAATGGTGTGTCCGAACGTCGTAATCATACTTTACTAGATATGGTGCGATCTATGATGTCTCTTACTGATTTACCGCTATCGTTTTGGGGATATGCTCTAGGGACGGCCGCATTCACGTTAAATAGGGCACCATCAAAATCCGTTGAGACAACGCCTTATGAACTATGGTTTGGCAAGAAACCAAAGTTGTCATTTCTGAAAGTTGGGGGCTGCGATGCTTATGTGAAAAAGCTTCAACCTGATAAGCTCGAACCCAAATCGGAGAAATGTGTCTTCATAGGATATCCAAAGGAAACTATTGGATACACCTTCTATCACAGATCCGAACGCAAGACTTTTGTTGCTAAATTTGGAAACTTTCTAGAGAAGGAGTTTCTCTCGAAAGAAGTGAGTGGGAGGAAAGTAGAACTTGACGAGGTGTAGCGACCAGACCTCAAACAGTCTGATCTCTGTGTTCCGGTGCCATCCCTGGATCAGTAATGCTGACACCACACAGTACTCGGAGGATTTATAGCAGAGTAGCAATCACACACTTATTACATCGAGTGTCTCAAAAGAGAACTTATTACAATAAATATGGCTTAAGGCCATCTAATAATAATAACAGCGGAAGGCTTGGAAGATAAGTGAGTCCATCAACTCCAACGGCATCACTGAGTATAGAACCACGACCTAAAACTCCTTAATCGTCGTCTGAAAAGTCTGCAACATTAACGTTGCAGCCCGAAAACGGGTCATCACATGGAATATGCTGGCAAGGTAACACATAGAGAGTAATGGAATGCAACAACTATACTATATGCATATTTGGCTGGTGGAAAGCTCTATGGTTATAGTTTTTGCATAAAGCCAATTTTTCCCTACTTCAAAAGGAATAAATTTAATTACTATCATGGTGGTTGTTAAACATTGAGAATGGTTGACAGCATTCTCAATCCCAATTAAGCATCATCATTAACCCAACAACATTAATTTTAGAGTAACATGTTGAGATTCACATGATAATCCAGAGACTATATACTCAAGATGTCCATAACCGGGGACACGGCTAATCATGATTAGTTTGTTACACTCTGCAGAGGTTTGCGCACTTTTCCCCACAAGACTCGATCGCCTCCGTTGGATTTCTCGCACTACATGGTGTTTGAGAAACGGATGACCGAGACACAGTCTTTCAGAAGCGCTAGCACCTTACGATGGATAGACCGGTACACCTTCTTTCCCCTACATCTGCTAGTCTACCCTGTAAGAGTTCGCACGACTTAATCAACTATGCCAGAGCCCATAATGGCTTGTGGCTGCACACGGAAGTTTCTAGTTTGAAAAATCTCATGATCCCTTTGAGTCTGGGTGGCCGTCCAAAAGAAAATAGGCATGTCCTGGAATACCCAGGTGCCTCAATCCACCCAGATGTGTATTTAAGTTGCCACCTTAGATAAACCATTAATTATCAATCTCACATCTGTCATGGATTTCACTCACCCAATCCACGTCTACTAGCATAGCATGGCATAATAAGCAAACGTAGAAGTAACTCCCAAAGGTTTGATAATAAACAGGTAATAGGTACTACCTCATCTACTTCCCATAACACAGTTTAATTAGATCCTAATAATGCAATGTGTGAAGATTGATCTAATGCAAAAAAACTGGGTTGTAGAAAAGGTATGATCAAAGTGTTACTTGCCTTGCTGATGATCCGTGAAACCTAACGATTCGATGTAACAGGCGGCGCACTCCGGGTACTCTATCGCAGGCAAACAAACAAGCATACAATAAGTACTCATTTGATGCACAGGTAAAACTCAAATAAGAGATCTAACCAGAAGGTTCAACTTAAGAACTCCGGTTGGCAAAAAGAATCAAATCGAACGAAGCAAAGAAAGTCAAACGACGAAAGAAAACAACTTCGTTCTAGTAATCTGAACCTAAGTCAAATTTTACAGTAGCAAAAACCTTGTTTAAGTTGATTATTCGGATAGAGGGTTTCGAGACGAAACTCCAGGCGCTTGAATCGCCTGATTCCGATAAACGAGCGAAAAGAAAAACTAAGACGAAAATCGGATCAGAAATCGCGATCAAAAAATAACCGCGGAAAAATCCGACGAAAAAGAAAAATGACGAACATAATTTTTTTTTAAAAAACGGCACGGAAAACGAGGCGGCGGCGAACCTCGGGCGGCGGGTCGCGACGGCGGCGGCGCCGCAGCGCCGCGGCGGCGGCGGCGGGGCTGGGGCTGGGCGCGGCTAGGGTTTCGGGGCGGCTGGGCCTTCGGGCTGGCTTGCCCCGGCTTATAAAGGCCCCGGCCAGGCGGAGTCCTGGCCGAGTACGACCCATAGTCGGTTCCGTTTTTTTTAATTATGCTCGTAAGAAAAAATTAAAAAGAAATACTAAGCGGACTCCAAAAATCCCGAAATAAATTTTCCCGGGCTTCTAAAATCAAGCCTGACAAAGTGAACATTTATTTGGGCCCTAAATGCAATTTCGAAAAACGCGCATTTTTCCTAATTCAAATAAAAACAACAAAAAAAACTCCGAAATAAAACTATTTGATTTTTTTATTAAATCCTCAATATTTCTATATTTTGGGAAAGTCATTTTATTCCCTCTCTCATATTTTTGTAATAGAAATAATTGATGATAAAATATATAAAATCAAATGATCCTATTCTCAAAATTTGAGAAAAACTCAAATATGAAAATAACGAAATCCCCAACTCCCTCTGTGGGTCCTTGAGTTGCTTAGAATTTTCTAGGATCAAAACCCAAAGCAAATAAAATATGATATGCATGATGATCTAATGTATAACATTCCAAATTGAAAATTTGGGATGTTACAAAATATGAGAGAGGGAATAAAATGAGAGAGGGAATAAAATGACTTTCCCAAAGTATAAAAATATTGAGGATTTAATAAAAAAATCTAATAGTTTTATTTCGGAGTTTTTTTGTTGTTTTTATTTGAATTAGGAAAAATGCGCGTTTTTCAAAATTGCATTTAGGGCCCAAATAAATGTTCACTTTGTTGGGCTTGATTTTAGAAGCCCGGGAAAATTTATTTCAGGATTTTTGGAGTCCGTTTAGTATTTCTTTTTATTTTTTCTTCCGAGCGAAAAAAAACGGAACCGACTATGGGCCGTACTCGGCCAGGACTCCGCCTGGCCAGGGCCTTTATAAGCCGGGGCAAGCCAGCCCGAAGGCCCAGCCGCCCCGAAACCCTAGCCGCGCCATAGCCCCAGCCCCGCCGCCGCCGCCGCCGCCGCCCCGCCGCCGATCCAACGGAGCCGCGCGTCGCCCGAGGTTCGCCCACCTCGAAATCCGTGCCGTTTTTTTTGTAAATAAAAAATTCCGTTCGTCGTTTTTCTTTTTCGTCGGATTTTTCCGCGGTTATTTTCTGATCGCGATTTCTGATCCGATTTTCGTTTTAGTTTTTCTTTTCGCTCGTTTATCGGAATGAGGCGATTCAAGCGCCTGGAGTTTCGTCTCGAAACCCTCTATCCGGATAATCAACTTAAACAAGTTTTTGCTACTGTAAAATTTGACTTAGGTTCAGATTACTAGAACGAAGTTGTTTTCTTTCGCCATTTGACTTTCTTTGCTTCGTTCGATTTGATTCCTTTTGCCGACCGGAGTTCTTAAGTTGAACCTTCTGGTTAGATCTCTTATTTAAGTTTTACCTGTGCATTAGATGAGTACTTATTGTATGCTTGTTTGTTTGCCTGCGATAGAGTACCCAGAGTGCGCTGCCTGTTACTTCGAATCGTTAGGTTTCACGGATCATCAGCAAGGCAAGTAACACTTTGATCATACCTTTTCTACATCCCAGTTTTTTTTGCATTAGATCAATCTTCACACATTGCATGATTAGGATCTAATTAAACTGTGGGATGGGAAGTAGATGAGGTAGCACCTATTACCTGTTTATTATCAAACCTTTGGGAGTTACTTCTACGTTTGCTTATTATGCCATGCTATGCTAGTAGACGTGGATTGGGTGAGTGAAATCCATGACAGATGTGAGATTGATAATTAATGGTTTATCTAAGGTGGCAACTCAAATACACATCTGGGTGGACTGAGGCACCTGGGTATTCCAGGACATGCCTGTTTTCTTTTGGACCGCCACCCAGGCTCAAAGGGATCATGAGATTTTTCAAACTAGAAACTTCCGTGTGCAGCCACAAGCCATTATGGGCTCTGGCATAGTTGATTAAGTCGTGCGAACTCTTACAGGGTAGACTAGCAGATGTAGGGGAAAGTAGGTGTACCGTTCTATCCATCGTAAGGTGCTAGCGCTTCTGAAAGACTGTGTCTCAGTCATCCGTTTCTCAAACACCATGTAGTGCGAGAAATCCAACGGAGGCGATCGAGTCTTGTGGGGAAAAGTGCGCAAACCTCTGCAGAGTGTAACAAACTAATCATGATTAGTCGTGTCCCCGGTTATGGATATCTTGAGTATCTAGTATCTGGATTATCATGTGAATCTCAACATGTTACTCTAAAATTAATGTTGTTCGGTTAATGATGATGCTTAATTGGGATTGAGAATGCTGTCAACCATTCTCAATGTTTAACAACCACCATGATAGTAATTAAATTTATTCCTTTTGAAGTAGGGAAAAATTGGCTTTATGCAAAACTGTAACCATAGAGCTTTCCACCAGCCAAATATGCATATAGTATAGCTGTTGCATTCCATTACTCTCTATGTGTTACCTTGCCAGCATATTCCATGTGCTGACCCGTTTTCGGGCTGCAACGTTAATGTTGCAGACTTTTCAGACGACGATTAAGGAGTTTTAGGTCGTGGTTCTATACTCAGTGATGCCGTTGGAGTTGATGGACTCACTTATCTTCCAAGCCTTCCACTGTTATTATTATTAGATGGCCTTAAGCCATATTTATTGTAATAAGTTCTCTTTTGAGACACTTGATGTAATAAGTGTGTGATTGCTACTCTGCTATAAATCCTCCGAGTACTGTGTGGTGTCAGCATTACTGATCCAGGGATGACACCGGAGCATAGAGATAAGACTGTTTGAGGTCTGGTCGCTACAGAGATAACTGTACATGCTCCCTTATTGGAAAGTAGTACATCACAGAAACCAGTTTCTGTGACACCTACACCAATTAGTGAGGAAGCTAATGATAATGATCATGAAACTTCAGAACAAGATACTACTAAACCTCGTAGATCAATCAGAGTAAGATCTGCACCACAGTGGTACGGTAATCCTGTTCTGGAAGTCATGCTACTAGATCATGATGAACCTACGAACTATGAAGATGCGATCGTGAGCCCAGATTCCGCAAAATGTCTTGAAGCCATGAAATCTGAGATGGGATCCATGTATAAGAACAAAGTATGGACTTTGGTTGACTTGCCCAATGATCGGCAAACAATTGAGAATAAATGGATCTTCAAGAAGAAGACTGATGCTGACGGTAATATTACTGTCAACAAAGCTCGACTTGTCGCAAAAGGTTTTCGACAAGTTCAAGGGATTGACTACGATGAGACCTTCTCACCCGTAGCGATGGTTAAGTCTGTCCGAATCATGTTAGCAATTGCCGCATTTTATATTTATGAAATTTGGCAGATGGATGTCAAAACTGCATTCCTGAATGGATTTCTGGAAGAAGAGTTGTATATGATGCAACCGGAAGGTTTTGTCGATACAAAGGGAGCTAACAAAGTATGCAAGCTCTAGCGATCCATTTATGGACTGGTGCAAGCTTCTCGGAGTTGGAATAAACGCTTTGATAGTGTGATCAAAGCATTTGGTTTTGTACAGACTTTTGGAGAAGCCTGTATTTACAAGAAAGTGAGTGGGAGCTCTGTAGCATTTCTGATATTATCTGTAGATGACATATTACTAATCGGAAATGACATAGAATATCTGAATAGCATAAAGGGATACTTGAATAAGAGTTTTTCAATGAAAGACCTCGGTGAAGCTGCTTACATATTAGGCATTAAGATCTATAAAGGTTGAGAAATAGAACCATCTGATTTGATTCGTTCCCAATATCCATGAGATGATCATCTTAGGGTGATCCTTTTGTCAACGGATGCTCCTATTACACTCGTAGTCTCTGAAGGATGTAGTATTTGGCCTGCTTTCTTCATTTTCCTTGCGTAGGTAGAAACCTTTCTGGGTGTGTCAGCACACCAAATTATATACTCCGAGACAAAATCCTTTCTTTCTCGTCCACTCTAGGGGGTGCGGACACACCTGCGCGGATTACAGGTGACGATTACAAGAATGGCGGGGAAGTGAAGAGTACCCGATGACATTTAGGGATGAATGTAGACCCATTGGGCGGGGATAATCATTCCGGTCCTAGGATTGATCAAAACGCTTAATTGGACTTTCACAAAGCACATACCTTGACAAAATTTTGAAGAAGTTCAAAATGGATCAAGCAAAGAAAGGATTCTTGCCTGTGTTACAAGGTGTGAAATTGAGTAAGACTCAATGCCCGACCAATGCAGAAGATAGAGAGAAAATGAAAGATGTTCCCTATGCTTCAGCCATAGGCTCTATCATGTATGCAATGCTGTGTACCAGACCTGATGTGTGTCTTGCTATAAGTCTAGCAGGGAGGTACCAAAGTAATCCAGGAGTGGATCACTGGACAACGGTCAAGAACATCCTGAAATACCTGAAAAGGACTAAGGATATGTTTCTCATATATGGAGGTGACAAAGAGCTCATCGTAAATGGTTACATTGATGCAAGCTTTGACACTGATCCGGACGATTCTAAATCGCAAACCGGATACGTGTTTACATTAAACGGTGGAGCTGTCAGTTGGTGCAGTTCTAAACAAAGTGTTGTGGCGGGATCTACATGTGAAGCGGAGTACATAGCTGCTTCGGAAGCAGCAAACGAAGGAGTCTGGATGAAGGAGTTCATATCCGATCTAGGTGTCATACCTAGTGCATCGGGTCCAATGAAAATCTTTTGCGACAATACTAGTGCAATTGCCTTGGCAAAGGAATCCAGATTTCACAAGAGAACCAAGCACATCAAGAGATGCTTCAATTCCATCCGGGATCTAGTCCAGGTGGGAGACATAGAGATTTGCAATATACATACGGATCTGAATGTTGCAGATCCATTGACTGAGCCTCTTCCACGAGCAAAACATGTTCATCACCAAAGCTCCATGGGTTTTAGAATCATTACTGTGTAATCTAGATTATTGACTCTAGTGCAAGTGGGAGACTGAAGGAAATATGCCCTAGAGGCAATAATAATGTTATTATTTTATTTCCTTATATCATGATAAATGTTTATTATTCATGCTAGAATTGTATTATCCAGAAACATAATACTTGTGTGAATACATAGACAAACTAAACGTCACTAGTATGCCTCTACTTGACTAGCTCGTTAATCAAAGATGGTTATGTTTCCTAACCATAGACATGTGTTGTCATTTGATTAACGGGATCACATTATTAGGAGAATGATGTGATTGACATGACCCATTCCATTAGCTTAGCATCGATCGTTTAGTATGTTGCTATTGCTTTCTTCATGACTTATACATGTCCCTATGACTATGAGATTATGTAACTCCCGTTTGCCGGAGGAACAATTTGTGTGCTACCAAACGTCACAATGTAACTGGGTGATTATAAAGGAGCTCTACAGGTGTCTCCAAAGGTAAATGTTGGGTTGGCGTATTTCGAGATTAGGATTTGTCACTCTGATTGTCGGAGAGGTATCTGGGCCCTCTCGGTAATGCACATCACATAAGCCTTGCAAGCATTGCAACTAATGAGTTAGTTGCGAGATGATGTATTCACGAAACGAGTAAAGAGACTTGCCGGTAACGAGATTGAACTAGGTATTGAGATACCGACGATCGAATCTCGGGCAAGTAACATACCGATGACAAAGGGAACAACGTATGTTGTTATGCGGTCTGACCGATAAAGATCTTCGTAGAATATTGGGAGCCAATATGAGCATCCAGGTTCCGCTATTGGTTATTGACCGGAGACATGTCTCAGTCATGTCTACATTGTTCTCGAACCCGTAGGGTCCGCACGCTTAAGGTTTCGATGACAGTTATATTATGAGTTTATGAATTTTGATGTACCGAAGTTAGTTCGGAGTCCCGGATGTGATCACGGACATAACGAGGAGTCTCGAAATGATCGATACATAAAGATTGATATATTGGACGGCTATATTCAGACACCGGAAGTGTTCCGGGTGATTTCGGAGAAAACCGGAGTACCGGAGGGTTACCAGAACCCCCCGGGAGAAGTAATGGGCCTTATGGGCCTTAGTGGAGAGAGAGAAGGGCAGCCAGGGTGGGCCGCGCGCCTCCTCCCCCCTGGTCCGAATTGGACTAGGAGAGGGGGCGGCGCCCCCCTTTGCTTCTCCCTCCCCACTTCCTTCCCCCTCCTAGTAGGAGTCCTACTCCTACTAGGAGGATGACTCCTCCTTGGCGCGCCTATAGGGCCGGCCGGCCTCCTCCCCTTGCTCCTTATTATACGGGGGCAGGGGGCACCCCTAGACACACAACTTGATCCACGTGATCATTTTCTTAGCCGTGTGCGGTGCCCCTTCCACCATAATCCTCGATAATATTGTAGCGGTGCTTAGGCGAAGCCCTGCGACGGTAGAACATCAAGATCGTCACCACGCCGTCATGCTGACGGAACTCTTCCCTGACACTTTGCTGGACCGGTGTCCGAGGATCGTCATCGAGCTGAACATGTGCTAAAACTCGGAGGTGTCGTATTTTCGGTGCTTGATCGGTCAGGCCGTGAAGACGTACGACTACATCAACCGCGTTGTGCTAACGCTTCCACTGTCGGTCTACAAGGGTACGTAGATCACACTCTCCTCTCTTGTTGCTATGCATCACCATGATCTTGCATGTGCGTAGGAATTTTTTTGAAATTACTATGTTCCCCAACACAGGCTAGCACCCAAGGACTTTTAATCAACCCCCGGGCCAATGCTCTGCATGAGTGTTGGTCCAAACTGGGCAATGTCCGGTGCCCCCCTGGGCAACCAAGGTCTCAGCCAACCCGACGTCTTGCCCATCTAGTGTACCCTGAGAATGAGATACATGCGACTCCTATCAGGCTAGGTCGGTGCATCGGGAGGTCTTGCTGGTTTTGTTTTATCATTGTCGAAATGTCTTGTGCACCGGGATCCCGAGTTTGATTGGATGTCCCGCGATGGAGGATTGTCTCCATGGATCGTGAGCTTGTCATGGGCTAAGTTGGGACACCCCTGCAGGGTTTAAACTTTCGAGAGCCGTTCCCGCGGTTATGTGGCAGATGGGAATTTGTTAACATCCGATTGTAGCGGACTTGAACTAAACTCAGTTAAAATACACCAACCGCATGTGTAACCATGACAGTCTCTTTTCGGGTGCATTCGAGAAGAGAACACGGTTGGTTATGTTTGAATGTAAGTAGTTCAGGATCACTTATTGATCATTACTAGTTTCCGACTATTGCGTAGTTTCTCATCTTATTCTTGTACTCGTAAATTAGCCACCATACATTGCTTAGTCGCTTTCTGTGACCTCACTACTTACTCTTCCCTACCCGTTAAGCTTTCCTAGTCTTGATACCCATGGTAATGGGATTGCTGAGTCCTCATGGCTCACAGATTACTACAAGAATAGTTGCAGGTACAGGAAATGCAATCGTCTGACGCGAGTGCGATGCTTGCTTGTTTAGAGTTCTCTTGCTTCATATTCTTCAATCGAGGGAAATGTTTCTGGGTTGGGGAACCAGGGATTAGCAGGGTGGATGTCGTTCTTCTTTTCCATTTGATTTCATCCATAGTCGGATCCTGCTCTTTTGTATGATGGTTGCTATGTATTGATGTACTGTTGTATGAATGTTGTAACTTGTGGCAAGTGTAAGCCTTTATCTTGTATTCTCATCTATTCAGTACATGGTATGTTGTAATGATATCCACCTTGCTATGCGCTCAGAATGCGGTTGTGCCCCAATAATGAGTTCATCACGTTATTGGGATACAATCGCATCTTGGGTGTGACAAGTTGGTATCAGAGCCTTACCGAATTTAGGAGCCCCCTTGATTGATCGAACCGCTACCGTTGTTGAGTCTAGAAAAAACTATTTTGCGTCTTAGTTATATCGGAGAGTAGGAATTCTTTTTACCCCTCAGCCCCTTCGTCGCTCTGGTGAGGACTCCTAACATAGATGTTTTAACTTCACTCCTCTTTTTCACTAAAAAAATTTCAGGATCACGCGGGTATTGTTAGATCGTTGCGATATCATTGTGATGGGAATTCTGTCTTGGTGCCTCCTGACATTTGGGGGTTGTGGCAGTGTCCCGGGGAGTTGAGCTCCAAGTTTTTTTTGTCACAGTGCTTATCATTTCAGTTCCGGAATACCAGAGTTCACCGACATAGAAAACGCTTCTATACTCTTTGTGGTGAGAGTAGTTGGACGACACCGAGTACTAGGGAGAGCGATCAGATGTATTTCCACATATAATATATTCGATGTTTTCGAAGGTCTGAGGTACACAATTTCCGCAGGTTTCTTGGTTATGTGTTGAAGGATGGATAAAGTTGGAGCATAGGGCTTGTTAGTTGTGTGATATATTTGTGCCTCCCTGTATCCCCAAGACCAGGTTGCATAACCAGAAAGTTTCAGGAGTTCATAGGTGGGAATTCAAGTAGTTACCTAGGATATCTTTCCAACAGATGCATGATATGAGATTGGGATTTGACGTCTAGTGGTCCGCCTGTCCACGGTTGGTTTTACAGTGGTCTCGTTGTGTCTTAAAGAGTCCTTGGCTATGCTAACTCGGGGATGCTTCGTATTTCATGTGCACTGCCTTGTACATGATGGTGCTTTACGATCGAGCCTGTGCGGGCCCCACCCAAAAAACTTCGGACGAAATCTCTATCACATGTTTGTTTCCGTCTTATTATTCAAGCCAAATTCTTTGTTTGGTTTTGAGTTGTGGTATTTTCTACCTCTTGAGCACTGCATTGGTTTTCCCTTGAAGAGGAAAGGGTGATTCAGCAAAGTAGCGTAAGTATTTCCCTTAGTTTTTGAGAACCAAGGTATCAATCCAGTAGGAGGCCACACAAAAGTCCCTCGTACCTACACAAACAAATAAGGACCTCACAACCAACGCGATAAAGGGGTTGCAATCCCTTCATGGTCACTTACGAGAATGAGATCTGATAGAGATGATAAGATTATATTTTTGGTATTTTTATGATAAAGATTAAAAGTAAAGATTGAAAAAAAGGTAATAGAAATAGCTTGTTGATGGAAGATTAATATAATGGAGAATAGACTCGGGGGCCATAGGTTTCACTAGTGGCTTCTCTCAAGATAGCATAAGTATTACGGTGGATGAGCAAATTACTGTCGAGCAATTGATATAAAGGCGAATAATTATGAGAATATCTAGGCATGATCATGTATATAGGCATCACGTCCGTGACAAGTAGACCGACTCTTTCCTGCATCTACTACTATTCCACACATCGACCGCCATCCAGCATGCATCTAGAGTATTAAGTTCATAAGAACAGAGTAACGCATTAGGTAAGATGACATGGTGTAGAGGGATAAACTCAAGCGATATGATATAAACCCGATCTTTTTATCCTTGATGGCAACAATACAATACGTGTCATTTCCCTTTCTGTCACTGGGATCGAGCACCGCAAGATTGAACCCAAAGCTAAGCACTTCTCCCATTGCAAGAAAGATCAATCTAGTAGGCCGAACGAAACTGATAATTCAAAGAGACTTGCAAAGATAACCAATCATATATAAAAGATATCAGAGAAGAAGCCATCTACCTAATAACTATGGACCCGAAGGTCTGAAGTAAACTACTCACACATCATCGGAGGGGCCATGGAGTTGATGTAGAGGTCCTCCGTGATCGGTGCCCCCTCCAGCGGAGCTCCGGAAAAGGCCCCAAGATGGGATCTCTTGGGTAAAGAAGGTTGCGGCGGTGGAAATAGGGTTTCGTGGTGCTCCTGGATGTTTTCAGGGTATATGAGTATATATACGAGAAAGAAGTAGGTCGGTTGAGCCACGAGGGGCCCACGAGGGGGGAGGGCGCGCCCAGGGGGTAGGCGCTCCCCCCTGCTTCATGGCCTCCTCGGTTGTTTCTTGACGTCCACTCCAAGTCCTCTGGATCACGTTTGTTCCAAAAATCACGTTCCCGAAGGTTTCATTCCATTTGGACTCCGTTTGATATTCCTTTTCTGCTAAACACTGAAATAGGCAAAAAAACAGCAATTTGCACTGGGCCTTGGGTTAATAGGTTAGTCCAAAAAATAATATAAAAGTGTATTATAAAGGCCGTTAAACATCCAAAACAGAATATATATATAATAGCATGGAACAATAAAAAATTATAGATACGTTGGAGACGTATCAAGCATCCCCATGCTTAATTCCTACTCGTCCTCGAGTAGGTAAATGATAAAAATAGAATTTTTGATGTGGATTGCTTCCTAGCATATTCTTCAATGTAATTTTCTCTATTGTGGTATGAATGTTCAGATCTGAAAGATTCACGATAAAAGTTTCATAAAAATAAGAGTTAAATGCACTGGAGGTCCTAAAAGTTTCATCTGGGTGTCACTTTAGTCCTAATTCTTCCAAAATGCACCTTTAGGTCCTAATTCTTTAGTAAGTGGCTCATCCGAGGTCCTTTTTTCACGAGCGCTTGCTAACCTGCCTGCGTGGCACATTGACCCATGCCACGTCGACAGAGGGCCCAACTGCTTGGCGAGAAAAATACATTGGAGGTCCTAAAAGTTTCTGGGCAGTGTAACTTTAGTCCTACTTCTTTCAAAATGCACGTTTAGGTCCTAATTCTATAGTAATTGGTTCACAAGTAGTCCTTTTTTGCACGATCATTCACTGACATGCTTGGTTGTGCGTTGGCCCGCTGAGGATGCTCCAACACTCCTCTTCATCACCCGCTTCCCCGTTACCCTGGCCATGGCAACATTGTGGGCACGAGAGAGAGAGAGAGAGAGAGAGATTCGGCAGGGACCAGGAAATGTCAAGAGGGGAGGATTACAATGGTCTTTTTGTCAAAAAAAGAGCAACTGCAGCGGCCTCTAAGTTGACGTGGCATGGGTCAACATGTCACGCAAGCAGGTCAGCGAACGATTGAGAAAAACAGGACCTCGGGTGAACCACTTACTATAGAATTAGGATCTAAACGTGCATTTTGAAAGAAGTAGGACTAAAGTGACACTGCCAAGAAACTTTTAGGAACTCTAGTGTATTTTTCTTGCCTGGCGGTTGGGACCTCAGTCGGTGTGGCATCGGTTAACACGCCACATGGGCAGGTCAGCAAGCACTTGTGAAAAAAGGACCTCGTATGAACCACTTACTAAAGAATTAGGACCTAAAGGTGCATTTTGGAAGAATTAGGACTAAAGTGACAAAACGACAAAACTTTTAGGACGTCCAGTGCATTTAACTCTAAAAATAATAATACTCCAAGTATGCTAACCAAGCAATCATGTCTTATCAAAATAACATAGCCAAAGAAAGCTTATCCCTACAAAATTATATAGTTTGGCCATGCTTCATTTTCGTCACACAAAATGCTCTCATCATGCACAACCCCGATGACAAGCCAAGCAATTGTTTCATACTTAGCCTTTTCAAACTCTTTCAACTTTTATGCAATATATGAGCGCGAGCCATGGACATAGCACTATGGGTGGAATATAATATAATGATTGAGGTTGTGTGAGAAGACAAAAAGGGAGAAAGTCTCACATTGACGCGGCTAATCAATGGGCTATGGAGATGCCCACCGATTGATGTCAATGCAAGGAGTAGGGATTGCCATGCAACAGATGCACTAGAGCTATATATATATATATATATGAAAGCTCATCAAAGAAACTAAGTGGGTGTCCATCCAACTTGCTTGCTCACGAAGACCTAGGGAATTAGAGGAAGCCCATCATTGGAATATACAAGCCAAGTTAGGATAGTAACAAAATTCCCACTAGTATATGAAAGTGACAAAATAAGAGACTCTCTATCATGAAAATCATGGTGCTACTTTGAAGCACAAGTGTGAAAAAAGGATAGTAACATTGTCCCTTCTCTCTTTTCTCTCATTTTTCTGGGCCTTCCTCTCTCTTTTTTATGGCCTCTTTTTTCGTCTGGAGTCTCGTCCCGACTTGTGGGGGAATCATAGTCTCCATCATCCTTTCCTCACATGGGACAATGCTCTAATGATGATCATCACACTTTTATTTATTTAAAACTCAAGAATTAGAACAAAATATGACTCTATGTGAGTGCCTCCGGCTGTGTACCGGGATTGCGATGAATCAAGAGTGACATGTATGAAAAATTAAGGATGGTGGCTTTGCCACAAATACGATGTCAACTACATGATCATGCAAAGCAATATGACAATGATGATGCGTGTCATAATAAATGGAACGTTGGAAAGTTGCATGGCAATATATCTCGGAATGGCTATGGAAATGCCATAATAGGTAGGTATGGTGGCTGTTTTGAGGAAGATATAAGGAGGCTTATGTGTGATAGAGCGTATCATATCACGGGGTTTGGATGCACCGGCGAAGTTTGCACCAACTCTCAAGGTGATAAAGGGCATTGTATGGTACCGAAGAGGCTAGAAATGATGGAAGGGTGAGAGTGCGTATAATCCATGGACTCAGCATTAGTCATAAAGAACTCACATACTTATTGCAAAAATCTACAAGTCATCAAAACCAAGCACTACGTGCATGCTCCTAGGGGGATAGATTGGTAGGAAAAGACCATCGCTCATCCCCGACCGCCACTCATAAGGAAAGCCATCAAAGAACACCTCATGCTTCAAATTTGTCACACAACGTTTACCATACGTGCATGCTACGGGACTTGCAAATTTCAACACAAGTATTTCTCAATTTCACAATTACCCAACTAGCACACCTCTAATATTACCACCTTTATATCTCAAAACAACTATCAAGCATCCAACTTCTCTTAGTATCTAAAATTTTTATAACCAAAGAAAATTACCATGCCGTTCTAAAGGACTCTCAAAATAATATAAGTGAAGCATGAGCGATCAATAATTTCTATAAAATAGAAATACCGCCGTGCTCTAAAAGATATAAGTGAAGCACTAGAGCAAAATTCTAATAAATTCCAATTCATGTGTGTCTCTCCCAAAAGGTGTGTACAGAAAGGATGAGTGTGGTAAACTAAAAATCAAACACTCAAATCATACAAGGCGCTCCAAGCAAAACACATATCATGTGGTGAATAAAAATATAGCTCCAAGTAAAGTCACCGATGGACGAAGACGAAAGAGGGGATGCCTTCCGGGGCATCCCCAAGCTTAGGCTTTTGGTTGTCTTTGGATTTTACCTGGGGGTGCCTTGGGCATCCCCAAGCTTAGGCTCTTGCCTCTCCTTGTTCCATAATCCATCAAATCTTTACCCAAAACTTGAAAACTTCACAACACAAAACTTAAAAGAAAATCTTGTGAGCTCCGTTAGTAAAAGAAAACAAACCACCACTTCAAGGTCGTGTAATGAACTCATTATTTATTTATATTGGTGTTAAACATACTGTATTACAACTTTTCTATGGTTCATAAACTCTATTACTAACCATAGATGCATCAAAATAAGCAAACGACACACGAAAAACAGAATCTGTCAAAAACAGAACAGGCTGTAGTAATCTGTAAGTTTCGAATACTTCTGGAACCCCAAAAATTCTAAAATAAATTTCTACACGTGAGGAATTTAGCTATTAATCATCTGCAAAAAGAATTAACTAAATAGCACTCTCCAGTAAAAAATGGCAGCAAATCTCGTGAGCACTAAAGTTTCTGTTTTTACAGCAAGATCGCAAAGACTTTCCCCAAGTCTTCCCAAAGGTTCTACTTGGCACAAACACTAATTAAAGGCATAAAACCACATATAAACAGAGGCTAGATGAATTATTTATTACTAAACAGAATCAAAAAGCAAGAAACAAAAATAAAATTGGGTGGCCTCCCAACAAGCGCTATCGTTTAACGCCCCTAGCTAGGCATAAAAGTAAGGATAGATCTAGGTATTATCATCTTTGGTATGCAATCCATAAGTGGCTCTCATAATAGATTCATAAGTTAATTTAATTTTCTTTCTAGGAAAGTGTTCCATGCCCTTCCTTAACGGAAATTGGAATCTAATATTCCCTTCTTCCATATCAATAATTGCACCAGTCGTTCTAAGGAAAGGTCTACCAAGAATAATAGGACATGAAGGATTGCAATCTATATCAAGAACAATGAAATCTACATGCACATAATTCTCATTTTCAACAATAAGAACATCATTAATTCTTCCCATAGGTTTCTTAATGGTGGAATCCGCAAGATGCAAGTTTAAAGAACAATCATCAAGTTCACGGAAACTTAGCAAATCACACAAAGTTTTAGGAATCGTGGAAACACTAGCACCCAAATCACATAAAGCATAGCATTCATGATCTTTAATCTTAATACTAATAGTAGGTTCCCACTCATCATGAAGTTTTCTAGGGATAGAAACTTCCAATTCAAGCTTTTCCTCATAAGATTGCATTAAAGCATCAACGATATGTTTAGTAAAGGGTTTGTTTTGACTATAAGCATGCAGAGAATTTAGCATGGTTGCAACAAGGAAATACAATATATTAAAGAACAATTATCATAATTAAATTCCTTGAAATCCAAGATAGTGGGTTCATTGCTATTTAAAGTTTTGACCTCTCCCATCCCACTTTTATCAATTTTTACATCAAGATCTAAAAACTCCTAATCATTGGGATGCCTTCTAACTAAAGTTGACTCATCTCCAGCCCCATCATTATCAAGATTCATATTCCGAAACAAAGATTTAATAGGTGACACATCAATAACTTTCAGATCTTCATACTTATTATCATCAAGTTCTTCTGGTTTGGCGACCATCTTATTAACTAAGGTGGCCTGCTTATCCGAAATTTGGGCTATTAAGTTTTCAAGATGAGCGAACTGAGATTTCAAACCATAAAATTCTTTAGACATATCATCGAGCTCTTTATTCATGTACCCTATAAAACCTTTTTGTTCTTTAAGCTCGTTTCTGAAGAAATTATTATGCTCAAACTGCAAGGACATAAAACTTCTAACATTGTTTTCAATTTATTCCAACATTCTATGGTGAAGATCAAAACTTTTTGGTAAGTTCATCGTGGCAAACAATCGAACACACAAGCAAGCAAAAGGGAAACAAGAAAAAAGAGAAGAACTATAAAAGAGAAGGGGAACAGAAAAAGAGGGCGAATAAGACGGCAAGGGTGAAGTGGGGATATGAAAACAAGAGGCAAATGGAAAATAATGTAATGCGATGGATAAGAGTTTGTGATGGGTACTTGGTATGTCTTGACTTGTGTGTAGACTCCCCGGCAATGGCGCCAGAAATCCTTCTTGCTACCTCTTGAGCACTGCGTTGGTTTCCCCTTGAAGAGGAAAGGGTGATGCAGCAAAGTAGCATAACTATTTGCCTCAGTTTTTGAGAACCAAGGTATCAATCCAGTAGGAGGCCACACGCAAGTCCCTCGTACCTACACAAACAAACAAGAACCTCACAACCAACGCGATAAAGGGGTTGTCAATCCCTTCACGGTCACTTACGAGAGTGAGATCTAATAGAGATGATAGGATAATATTTTTGGTATTTTTATGATAAAGATTAAAAGTAAAGATTGCAAAATAAAAGGTAATAGAAATATCTTATTGATGGAAGATTAATATAATGGAGAATAGACCCGGGGGCCATATGTTTCACTAGTGGCTTCTCTCAAGATAGCATAAGTGTTATGGTGGGTGAACAAATTACTGTCGAGCAATTGATAGAAAAGCGAATAATTGTGAGAATATCTAGGCATGATCATGTATATTGGCATCACGTCTGTGACAAGTAGACCAACTCCTTCTTGCATCTACTACTATTACTCCACACATCGACCGCTATCTAGCATGCATCTAGAGTATTAAGTTCATAAGAACAGAGTAACACATTAGGTAAGATGACATGATGTAGAGGGATAAACTCAAGCAATATGATACAAACCCCATCTTTTTATCCTCAATGGCAACAATACAATACGTGTTGTTTCCCATTCTGTCACTGGGATCGAGCACCGCAAGATTGAACCCAAAGCTAAGCACTTCTCCCATTGTAAGAAAGATCAATCTAGTAGGCCAAACCAAACTGTTAATTTGAAGAGACTTGCAAAGATAACCAATTATACATAAAAGATATCATAGAAGAATCGAATATTGTTCACAGATAGACTTGATCATAAACCCACAATTCATCGGATCTCGACAAACACACCGCAAAAAGAGTTACATCGAATAGGTCTCCAAGAAGATCGAGGAGAACTTTGTATTGAGATCCAAAGAGAGTGAGAAGAAGCCATCTAGCTAATAACTATGGACCCGAAGGTCTAAAGTAAACTACTCACACATCATCAGAGGGGCCATGGAGTTGATGTAGAGGCCCTCCGTGATCGATGCCCCCTCTGGCGGAGCTCCGGAAAAGGCCCCAAGATGGGATCTCTTGGGTACAGAAGGTTGCGGCGATGGAAATAGGGTTTCATGGTGCTCCTGGATGTTTTGAGGGTATATGAGTATATATAGGAGGAAGAAGTAGGTCAGTTGAGCCACGAGGGGCCCACGAGGGGGAGGGCGCGCCCAGGGGTGTAGTCGTGCCCCCTGCCTCATGGCCTGCTCTATTGTTTCTTGACATCCACTCCAAGTCCTCTGGATCACGTTTGTTCCAAAAATCACGTTCCCGAAGGTTTCATTCCGTTTGGACTCCATTTGATATTCCTTTTCTGCGAAACACTGAAATAGGCAAAAAAACAGCAATTTGTATTGGGCCTTGGTTTAATAGGTTAGTCCCAAAAATAGTATAAAAGTGTATAATAAATCCCATTAAACATCCAAAAATAGAATATATAATAGCATGGAACAATAAAAAATTATAGATATGTTGGAGACATATTAGTATTCGAGTAGCTTCAATGTTAAGTGTTGTTCAATACCTTTCCTAAGCGGTGTTCTCATATTTCTATGAGAGAGCTAATCCTTCTTGATCATCGAGATTGTCATGTCAATTCTTTTCCAACTGGTGCCTATTTCATCCGTCCCAATTTGTCTTTGTTTTTCCCGCCCTCCCACCCTTTTTCTTCAAGGATTCAGATTTCATAATTATGTATCCTTTTATTTGTGAGAAGTCTCTTCAGTCTTTTCTTTCAATGTTCTTATCCGGTGATTCTTAGGAAGATGCTCAAGAAGCTACAAGTTTATCATTCTTCATTCTCGTATTCTTTTCCGGGGGATTCAATTCAAGTTGTAGGTGTTGATCTTATCCCCTTCCTCGCTTCAAGTGCTTTCTTATGCCGGTGTATCTCTTAATCATTCACCTCTCGCTTTCCATTTGTTCCAGAGTGTTGAAGATATCTCAGAATATTTGTGTTTCCATTATCAATCCGTTCAAGCTATTTCGAGGTTGTTATCTCATTCAAGCCATTTAATTCAACCAGTGCAATCTCTGTTGTGAAGCAATATTTTAAACGGTGTTTCTTTTGAGTGGGCCCTAACCCACAGGTCTTTTCCCAGGATCTTACCTGGCTCTTCTAAAAAAATTCCGGATCTATTCTCAAATTCTTTTGAAAGTTTGATGTAAGAATGGGTCTCCATCAGTCTAATGCCTTCTCCAAGACCTCTTTTAAATTATCTTCATCTTTGGCTCAACCTTTTATATTTTCATTCATCCGGAGTGTCTCAACAATTTGGTGGTGTTTCTCCTCATCATTCTCGGATTTGAAGAACGAAGAAGAGTTTCTCTTCAATCTTATCCGTTCTCTCAAAGATGCGTAGTTCAAGCTTGCCGCCATCCTTTGATAATTGTTTTCGATTGTGATAATTCTTTTCATACCCATCCAAAGCATTTCAGGAGTTGCTTTTCTCTCTAGATCATCCAAAGGCCATCATTTCAAAAGATTTATTCGTTCTCAAAATTCAGCTCTCATTCCCCAATTCTACTGGCCGGTGCATCGTTTAAATATCCTCTAATCAGTTCATGATCTCTTCGTTCTCTCATATCTGTATTCCACTACAAGAGATTGGGCCTACTATGACAAGCTAAAAAATGTCATCGAATAGCTAATAACGTCACAAATTACCCCTCGGTGACATTTTATGGGCGTCACAAGCATCATCATGGATTCCCCATCACAGACTACTCCTAGTGACGGCGCACGCGCAAAAACGTCATCGAAATTGGGACCTTCAGTGACATTGTATAGAATGTCATCAACTTGCTATTTCCATGATAGTCAATTAATGTCACATGTTAGGATAAAATATGCCATATTGTACCATATTCGATGATGAGGCGACGTCACTAACTTTATGCCACATCAACACCCGAGCGGCTATACCACTACTAGTGCCACTACTTTTATTATGGATGAAGATGACGTCATCAAAATATATGTACTTTCTTTTGAATCTAAATTATGATGAAAATAAGAATTTAATTCACATCACATCAGATTATATAAAAAATTAAAGGAAAAATCACATCATAAATTGATATGAAAGTGAAATCATATTATATATGAAATTGTCTCAGCCAAATCATTCTGTAAACAAAAATGACAGTAAAAAAACTGACTCAAGTTTGACACAGACAATAGACAAGATGAAAACTAATATTAACTAAAGACCACATATGTTCTCCCGTTGATTCCAATGTAAGGATGGCATTCATGAACCATCTGGTTTGGACTGAGACTGCTGAGTTGCTTGAGCCCTCCAAAGAAAGTCAAGCAGATTATCCGTCTCCTTGTGCTTCTTTGCCCATGCTTCATTCTTCTCTTGCTGGCTCTTCTTTAGAGCTTCCAATTCTTCTTGCTGCTTCTTTTGTATCTCTTCAAATGCTCTCTCTTGTGCTTCAAGTCTTGCGGTTAACTCCTCCCGATGCCTATAAATGAGAAAACACAACAACATTGCATCGTAATGAAATTAAAACAGACAAGATAACAAGGTATGAGGATACCAATTTGAAATAGAGAAGTACATTATTAAATGTCAAGGCAAGCATGCCCATGGGCCAATGAAACAGTAAACCGAAGAATAGCTTATAATGTTTTAAAATATGCAAAACCAGCTGCTTGATTACAGGAAGCATCAACAAAAGGATATCAATTCAACAAGTGAAAATAAGCACTCCTTAGTTGAACATTCGTTCACTGCAATGAGTGTAATGTGCACATAGAAGCAAGCAAAAAGAAACAACAAGAACAGAAAGGAAAATAAGATAATTACCTATCATTTGCAGCTCTTGCCTCTCTATCCTTCTATTCAATTCTTTCTTCGAAAACTCGGATCTGGGCTGATGAAGTAGAGCTCCCAGACCTCCCGGATCTTGATGCATACCCCATGCTGGAAAGGAAGTTGCTATGGGCGCTTTCGTCCTTTAAAACTTCAGCCACAACCGCTGTATCAGATACTGGCTGCTCACCTTCTGATTGTGTTTTCCTTTTCTTTTCCATCGCATTATATAGTATAAAGAAAAACATTGATGCTAAGGCTCGCTCATGCTACCAATATGAGAATCTATTTCAAGTCAGAAACAATAGAGGAAGTAATCTTACATGAGCTAGAAGTGTCGGCTCGCTCATGCTACTAGTCTTGTTGTTTGTATGGGTGTCTTTGAAAAACTCAATGGGACTTGGTTCCTGATTATTGTACTTGTATTTTTTCTACAAGATATATGAAATTGTAACATTACTACTGCATATATATTGGCCAGATGAAATAGACATAGGACTACAAGTAAGATATTTGGAATTCTTACAAGTTTGCTGAAATAGGCAACATAAGACATAGATCCAGTCTTTTGGTGATGCTTGACAGCTTCTCGTTTTTTCCTTATTCATTTAACATAATTGCTACATAAAGAAAATTAATATAAGTATTTACATATGGTACAGTAGATGTGAGTGCAAAAACTATTGTTGGTCGCATATCTTGTTACAAACCTTGTTTCTTTCATCGGACCATTTATTGACAAGGCTGGTCCAATTCTCATGAGTAATGTTTGCTGGCTTATTTGATAATGTTTCCCGAGCAGTATGACCATTCAAGTATTTCTTCTTTAGCCTGTAGCGTTGTTGTTGAACACCCTTCTAGATTAATTTTGTGCATACATCATGCCCAACCTTGTCATCCTTTTCCATCTCAAAGTTAAGTTGAAATAACAATCATATATAGGATATATCACTAAATTGACTATGCAACATGTGAACACGTGTATGAAAATTGAAGGAAACTATCCCACCGCGATATCTTTAATAGCATGGGGAATAACATGTTTGAGTGGGCTTTTGGCATAGTCCTTCCAGTGCGTAGCAACATGCATTCTGCTCCTGATGTGGATACCACACTTAGAAGAAAGCTTTGCTGCTTGTACTGGGTCTGTAGGTCTCACTTTCCCCGCTGTAAAATCAATACGCATTTTCCTCCCTCCATTTCTGCTTGCATACTCCTGAAGCCCATGCCCCATGGTTGGTGTACGTCCACAACCTCTCCTTGACGACCGTGGATCAGTTGGACCAGTGGAGCATGCCAATGCATCTACATTACAAGTTGGCAGATAAATTAGACGGTTACAATCTCAAATGGAAAGTAGAAGGGGGTGAAGCAATGATGTCGCATATACCTTGGCCTTGTAATTTTATCATGTTATCTGATTGTTCAGATGTGCCTATCATGTCTTGAGAACCTTGTACCCCTGAATCAACGTCAAGCGAGTTGCTATCCTTAGAATTTAGGTGAGGTGATGTGTTTGTTGGATTTGGTGCAGACTGTTCTTGATGGTTTGTAGCTTCAACTGACTCAGTTGTTGTGGTAGCTCTAGATCTTGTTATTCTTGAGGTAGCAGCTGCCCTATTTTTGGATCTGACATGCTTTTTTTGGGCATGTTAGAACCTTCAGGTGCCTGGGTCAAACAAGTGAGTCAAACAAGGTAGGTAATCAACAGTAACTTGTGCAATGTCAGCATAGTTTCCAATAGGAATGCAGTGAACAAAGATATCATCATCTATATTGACAGAAAATATGAATAAATATTTTGAGTCAACTATTTGTGATACTTATAGTGCACAACGACATACACATGATACAACCAAGGTGACATTAAAGCCAGTGAATCCAAATTGTACATATTATTTAAGATGTAAGTCTGCATGATATATTACCATTGCTTTGAACTTAGCAACATTAACCTCCTCTTCATCTATCAAATCCTCTTCCTCTCCATGGGCCTCCTCTTCAGCATCTAGTTCATACTCTGAGTCGCTGCGATCATCAGCACCTCGTGCATTTTGTGTCGGTTGCGCATTAGATGTACTAGGGTATACGAGGCTATGAGCCAAGCTTTGTCTGTCTTTAAGATGCTCCCGCTCCGCAGCCTTGCGTTCCACAATCCTTGCATCCCTTTCCTTCAAATATGCCTCACCCTTGCGTTTATGTTCCACAAGATATTCCCTGCTATGCATATCACTCTCTGGAACTGGTGGCACGTTTTAATAACTGAAGCTTGAAAATACGACAAAGAGTGAACTTAGTGAATTGCCAAAAGACCTACCAGCCTACATTATCATCACTAGATGACTGAAACTTGCTGAAACTTGTTTGGAGGAGTACTTGTAACGTACATAATTACATTAAATTATCTCTTGAACCTGGTTATCATTTCTAGTAGACAAAAAACTAGATTGTGTAAGATAGTTGTAAACACGCAACTGTACTAACAAGTAGTTCATGTGTCCCTTTATAATTAAACTTAGAATTGATGTTTGTATAATTTGAGGTGGAAAATACATTACTGTATGATGCTTTTGAGGGATGTAGAACAGATCGAAATAAATAACATACTTGAAAATATGGAGAGTCCAAAATTCAGTTAAATAAGAACAAGTGCAGACTCGGTCTTTATTCAGTTTCAAACAAGTGCAGACTCGGTCTTTATTCAGTTTCAAACAAGAACAACTACAGACTCAGTCTTTATCAACAAATGCAGAGTCGTTGTATTACAGGAAATCTCACAAACAACTAAATAAAGACCAAGTAAATCTTACAGAGTTACTGGATTTGCCACATGCGCTGTGTTCAGACATGTAAAGAAATCTCACGCTCGTGTGTGCTTTTATCCCCCAAATCCCTTCCTTGATGATCCCTTAGGTCTAGAGCTTGGGTATGAGGAGGGCGGGATGAGAAAATTATAGTGAGCCGTGGCCAGTCACTCCAATCGGTAGGGAAAGAGAGCATGGTGGGCGGCGTCCTCAAATCCGCTGGTGCCAGTTGATGCACCGGATCCGAGCTCGGCCGGTCGGGCGGCCTCCTCCAATCCGTCGTCGCCGGTCGCTGCAATCAGCAGGGTGGGGGAATAGAGCGGAGTGCTCGCGGGGATGGTTGATGTGGTGGATCCGTGCTCGGCCGGCGGGGCGTCCACCCCCAATCTGCCGGCCCTGATCGCTGCAGTTGTGGGATAGGAGAGTCGATTGAATCTGACAAAAAAATGCCGGGGCGGGCAGTGGCTTTTAGCGATGCCTCTTCACGGGTGAAACAGAAGGATAATTTTTGGTTGGGTCTTTGACAGGTGGGGACACGGGGTGGATGCGGGGAAAAAATAGGAAAGTGGAGGGAAAAGAGTACGTGGGTGGAGGGAAAATTGTGTTTTTGCGAGGGGATGGTTTATTTTCAGAAATTAATTTCTACTTAATATTATGTAATTCATTTAATTTTAAATAAGTAGCAAATGATTATTTAAAAAGTAAATCTTACATGAACATTATGATGTGGTATTTTTTCTAGAGAGAAGACATTGGCCGAGCTCGAGAATAGGCTCGAACCTAGCCTGGCTTTGAATTGATAAAGCCATCAACTGGCCAAAAATGCATAGAAATTATATAACAGATAAAGAAAGCAACACGAAAAAGATACATAATGCTGCGAGGAACTACTCTAAGGCTACAGCACCGCCATTGCCATCGACCGCCGCAAAGGAAAAACTAACTAACCAAGCTAAGGCCTGAAAAGGAGGGCAACTTCGGGCAAGTATCATGCCTCTCACTGCAACTAGAGGGCCAAACATGAGCAACCATAAGGTCTGTTTCCATCTCCACAAAAGGGATAATGTGGTATTTTCAGTGGTTTCTTGGGGAGAATTGTAAATAAGTATGTCTAAAGTTGTACAGAGGGGTCTTAAGTATGTGATCTGGAGTGTGTCTCTCCTCCAAGGAAAGGCGGCACCACCCGCCCCGGCATTTTTTTCTTTTTCCGGTGATCTACCATGTCTCTAGGGTTTCTTCTTCCCATCGGCGGCACCGCCGATCTACCACGTCTCCTGTGGCCTTAGGGTCATGGGTGCACGGTTGATTTCCGCCCTTGCCGGCGGGAGATCTCCAATTTTACGTGCTTTTTCAAGTTTTGTTAGGGTTTGTGTTCTGTTCAGGAAGACGAGATGGCAGTGGCTTTCTAAAGATGGAATAAGGTTCTCCCTGCCTAGCCCCTGTCCTGGTGGTGCATCTACCATCGTTGGAGGGCGCATGGAGGTGTATCTTTGACGGATCTCGTGGGATTCGGCTGGGTGGTTGTCTTTCGTGGATTTGCTTGGATCCGGTCTTTGTTTGTCTTTGTTCGTGTGTCTTTAGGTTGGATCCTTCCGATCTACGCTTTCTGTTCATTGGTGATGGTTGATGTTCTGGTGCATTCATCCTATGGGGCCTTATCAAGACAACTTCCTGATTGGCTACTACAACAAGTTGTGCCCGGTTCCGACGAGGGAGGGGCAATGACGGCGGCGCGCCTTCGGCTCGCTTCAGTTCTTTTAGTCATCGCTAGGTGGTCTACAAATCTGCACTGGGCCAAGGACAGGAACAGTGGCGCGGGTAATACGCGAGCGTGGGTGACCTAAGGGACAAGCACGGCATCATAGATGGGCGATGCCCGCTGATGACATGACTTTTATGGCAAGACGTAATCGAACAACACATGTGGTTTTGATTTGATGCTAGTGCAACGAC
Source organism: Triticum urartu (assembly GCF_003073215.2). NCBI lineage: Eukaryota > Viridiplantae > Streptophyta > Magnoliopsida > Poales > Poaceae > Triticum > Triticum urartu. Next base: position 311,655,343 of record NC_053027.1, read on the forward strand.
CCACTGGCGAGCTAGAGGAGGACATGGGACCCGGACCGGCTCACGAGACCAGGGTGGGAAGTTGTAGGGGATTATAAAAACAGGCCACATACTATATGAACTTGTCATGTTTCTAAAGGGGTTGAATCCATCCGTGGCAATACCAAGCTTCATATTACGGGCATCCTTAGCAAACCAACCGAACACACTATCAAAATGCTTCCATGCTACACCATCAGCAGGGTGTCTCATAACATTTGCCTCAGCAACCCTCTTCTCCTTATGCCACCTTGCATCTACTGATTGTTCCTTTGACACAAAAATTGTTGAATCCTTGGGATGATAGGAAAGTACCTAAGTACCTTGTGAGGTATCATTTTCCTCCCCACCTCGTCGTTCCATCTTGATGTCCCGCATTCAGGACAATGGCTCTTGTTGGCATGTTGGCCCCCAAAACAATGCACAATCAAACTTACAAACATGAATTGTCTTGTAACCCAGCCCGACTTCACTAAGAACATTCTTAGCTTTAGTGTATGATCTAGGTATATCAGCATGTGGAAACGCCACACTAATCAGCTCAACAAACTGATTAAATGCTCTATTTGTAATCCGGTTGAATGATTTGATATGGAGGAGCTTAATAATGAACGACAGCCGTGTGAAATCACTACATCCTTCATAGAGATCTTTCTTCGCTTCATCCATTAGCTTGGAAAAGAGGTTAGGCTTATCCTTGCCTTGCCTTCCAGACATGAACATATCATCTACCATATACGCAACATCACCTCCATTGGCTACATCACGGTCATCATCATCATCTAATTGATATGCAACACCGTCTGTATTATCACCTTCATCATCACTCACTACTTCACCATGAAAGACCCACCTTGTATATGTAACAGACATACCATTGCATAATATGTGCTCCTCTACTTCAGCCTGGTTGCGGTGTTCCACATTTAGACAGTCCTTGCATGGGCACAATATGTCCTGATTTTCCCTGAAATTTTGGCGAACAAAATCCATAAACTCTTCGACACCGTTCATGTATGGTGGTGTGAAACGTGTTCCTTGTATCCAGCTTCGATCCATTGCACTACAACAAAATAGTTTACCGTTAACAAAGTTATGCTTACACCGCATTGGAGCAAAATCTACTACTAACACAACTAGTGAACCCACTACTAAACTGAAACAACAAAATGGCCACAAATTTAACCCTTTCAAGATTGATGAGAACATCTACTCAGGCAATGAATTTAGTAAAACAAAACCTCCTTCACATTGTCTTTCCTAAGTACAACATATATGCTTGGTTTCCAAATGCCACGGACTTGTGCATGTCTTGTAGACAAACATATATATGCTCACTATCATTGCAAAACCATGCATCTATCTATGCTACATCTAACATTCATACGCACAATACAACAGTAGAAGTAACAGTTCAGTCATTCACACAATTTACCTTTACCTTGCAGGGGTCGGCTGGACTGATGCTTTTGGAGTTGCGGCCAAGCCGGGAGCACTGGCAAGCCTAAACTCTTCACCTTCATCAGGTGATGGATAGACTACAAACTCTGAGCAAAGTTGGTGATGGGACGGTGACCAGTTGGGGACACGTTGGGGACGAGCGACGTTGTCCCCGTGGTCGACGAGCAAATGCGATGCCTGTGGTGGAAGAGCGGAGATAAGAGGGAGAGGCGGAGGTGCGGTGTGGTAGCCAATGCGATGCAGCGGCGCTGTAACGCGTCGTACGATATGGTGGCCGGATGGATCCGCATGAGGTGGTACAGGGGAGTGGATGCACTTACTTGGAATTGGCAACAGCCAGCCGGAACCGATATGTGTCGTGCTTCGGCTATCACCATCCTTCTTCTCCCCGCCGCAAAGCGCCGCTAACTAGAGCCGAGAAGATGATTAGATCGAATCACATATGCCCTGGGAAGAAATAACTAACCTACATATATAGTCTCCCAAAAAAACCCTACAGATATAGTCACACACGCCCAGGCGTATAGTCCAACAATATTATAGAACAATTTGTATAGCGTCCGAACTCTTTCCTAATGGCAACATATAGTCCAAGAATATGATGGCACGATTTTTATAGCATCCGAACTCTTTCCTAATGCCGGTTCGAACTCCTGTACCAATCCTTTTTGCATCGACTCTCCTATTTTAATTTTAATTTTTCATAGATAGAACCAAACAACATGACCTCACGAGCGCCGCATTCAGGTTTTTTTGCCCAGACTGTTTATAGATAAGAAAAAAAGTAAGATGTCATCGACTGTCCTATTTCCATTTTAACTTTTGAGATAGAACAAAACAATATTAGCTCACGAGCTCCCAATTGAAGTTTTCAGCATAGACACTGCAGAATAAAAATAATTGTGTAAAATTTATATTTTTAATGCCCGATTAATTTTTTTGTCGAGCCACTACATATTTATATTAGAAAGAACAAAATAACCATCGAAAAAATAACAAAATAAGGTTTTCCCTTTTTAAGAAAATAATAGTCATAAGTATTTCCATGGCCACTACCTACTTACATTATAATAGAACAAAATAATTACAACGCTCAATAGGCTTTGAAAAAATGATGGCGGGTCCCACTGCCAAAACCAACACATCGCTCCTACCTCTCAATAACCCATGAACTAGCTATGGTGGGTCCCATTGCTAGACGCTACATGACAAAAAATGACCATCACACATTTGTAGTATTCGGTGACTCTAGCTAGTTCGTCATGAAAAATACCAAACCCTCACAGAAATTGGCACCCAGGTGTGTTGAAAGGCCAAGGCATTCCAGTGACGTCCTACGTCACCGATTTGCGATAATTAGTGATGCCACCTACGAGAACATCACACATTAGGCATTTCGGTGATGTTGTCCACCATCGTCACAAGGATTTTCGTCACAGTATGTCAATTTTGTTGTAGTGTTCCCTCAAGTATCTTCATTCATTTTATAATTCTTCTCAGTGATTCATTCACTTTTCTTTAATTGTTTTCAATTCTTACGGTGGTCCATTCAAGATTCCCCTTATCTTGTTATCATATCAATTCACTTGTTTCTCTCATAATCCTACCGGTGGTTGCTCAAGTTTTTTTCCCAAGATTGCGCTATATCTCTCCTTAATCCTTTCAATGAGAAAAAGTAGTATGCCAAATATGTTGCTTGTCATCAATTTAAAGTGGTGAAGGATACGCATAACATAATTATTATTCTTATTTCCTCGAGGTGATTAATTCCTTATTCCGGAATTTGTTCATGATGAGTAAATCATCGGTTCAAGTGTTTCAAATTTTCCTTTTCCGGAGTTCCAAGTTTTCTCACTATATTGTCATGAGGTTCCATCAAAATATTGCAATGCTTCAATTCTTGTTCTTTTCAACCTTCACTTCCTTCCTACCATTTCTTTTCTTTCCGGAGTTCTTCATGGAGGCTCTACATGGTGGTTCGTCAAGGATTCCTTTCATTCTTCAATTGTTCTTCAAGATTTCTCTAGAAGTATGATCCGCCAAGCTATACTCTAAAATAAACATGGTGTTCAACACATGTTTGTTTTGAGGAGTTCAAGCATTCTTCATCTTGCATTCCGAAGTGCAATTTTTTCTATCTTATCTTTTGAGGTGGTGTTATGTCATTTTTGACAATTTCCTTCACGTTTCATGATTCACATGTTGTCAAGAATGAGGTATTTTAAATCCATCAATCTCTTCATTGGAGTTATCTTGGTAAAGATTTCACCTAAAGCCTTCCCTAAGGGGTGTTGCTCATTGGGGTTCTTATCAATGATCTAAGTAATCTCTTTATCATCTTCGTGGAAGAAGTTTTTCATCTCTTTGGTGCTCTCAATCAAATCTTTTTCCCGTGAGTGGTAGGTTGTTACCTCATAATTTTGAGATGTTTTCCATAAGCCCCCAACAAGGTTATCCTTTCATTGTAACAACTCCGTTCTACCTTTAAGTGTGCTCTTTCAAGATCTTTTTTTCCTCCGTTCATTCAATTCCATTCTTTCATTTCTTCCGGAGGCATTGTGATGTTGCTCTCTTCGACCCAGCATCTTTCTTTGTCAAGATCATATTCTTTTATTGCTCATCCATTTAACCAGAGTGTTGTGTCTATCATACCTCAGTTAACTGGAGACCCATCCAAGTGCTTTCATTTTGCCAAGTTCATATTCTATTCCTTCCATTTCCAACCGGAGTGTTGTCGTAATTGATCCTTATCATTCCTTGTACATATCGTTTCAACCGGAGTGCTTGCATGTACTTCTTATCCATTGTAACCCATTTCTTATGTCTTTCAACCTACAAGGTTCTTGTAATGTTCCTTGTTCCTGTTGCTGAACAGGGTGTTTTAAATTTTGTTCACCTTCATCATGTCATTTATTCAAGTTTTGCGACCTCTCAAGGTTCTTTGGTTTCACTCATTTGTCAAAGAAGCAACTTTGTTTTACCCCTTCCTCTTACGCTTTTCTCCAGTGCCATCCTTAGATCTCGGGTCGAGATCTCTTATAAGTGGAGACGAGTTGTGACGCCCCAAGACCGGCGCTCCAGATGCCTTCCATGGATGCCGAGATTCGTTGTGTGATTTGTTTGGTTCGTTGCATTCATCATTGCATCATTTGTATTGCATCATGTCATCATCACATCATTCGCATTGCATCGGCACTCCATTGCCATCATGTTTTCATAGCTTGCATCCGTTTGTAGTTGCCGTGTCCCCCCCTTGCCTTCGTTGACCTTTCCCAGACCAACCGGGGTTTTCGACTCCCTCTTGTCGGACCACCTAACCTCTTTTGGCAGCCTGCAGCCCCCTCGCGCGTGCATCCCATCACTCCCCCGGACCCGACCCGGGCAGTTGTTACCAATGGGTCCGGATCATCTCCAAACATCCCTAAAACATCTTCGGTTCATTGTTTGGACTTCATAACCTATTTATTTCGGGCCATCCGATTACGATCGGAGGGACTGAATAGCCCCTAAGCCTAGTCGACCTGCTATATATACCGGATCAAACCCTAGTCCAATCCATCCATCCCGTCTCCGCCACTAGCAGACCAACTCCCTCCTTCCTCGGGATCCTCTCAAATCCACTGAACCAGCCACCTTATCCTCGATCCATATCCTACCCTCTCCAGACGCCGCTGCCACCCTCTCCGTTTCCCTCAACATCACCAGCAAGCCAACCACTAGCTCTCACCTCCAAATCCATAAATCCATCCATCCAACAGCCATGAGGCCCTCCTCTGCCTCCCCACTCGGTCTGGATCGGAGCCCGAGCGAGAAGATCTCACTCCCGAACCAGCGCACTGCTCGGCTCCTCTCCGAGCACCTCACCACAAACCCTCGCCGACCATCGGAGCCCTCGCCATCTGTGACTGCCCCGCAGGATCAGACCGCCCCTTTCTCCTTTTCCTTCTTCCTTTTCGTCTAGCTCCTCTTTCTTTCTCTTTCTCTCTGTCTCACATCTATCCCGTGCACATTAACACCATGACCAAGCTAAGCTTTAGCTCAAGCTCGGGTTGATTCGCCCGTCTCCGTCCGACTTCTTCTACTGGGAGCACCACCGAGTCGACCACCGTCTTCCTCGTATACGCTCGCTTCCACAAGGACCAGGAGAGCTTCTTCCTTGACTTCCACCTCCCCTACTTCCTCTGCTTGGAGCACCGACGCGATCAGCTCCAGGCCACGCCTCAGATCGGCCTCCTCGCGCCCACCCAAGCTCGCCTCCCGCACCCCCTCAGTGAGCTGCATTGAATACCCTCTTTTACCGCCTATTTGCATGCATGTAGTCTTCGATCCGGTCAGCCAACATGGACCAGAGGTGGTCATGTATTCACATACTCACTCACCTCCCTGTCGCCCATTGCTGCACATGCACACCCCGTCACGCGCCGCTCCTTTTTGTGCAGCGCAGCTTGCTACCTCTTGAGCACTTGCATTGGTTTTCCCTTGAATAGGAAAGGGTGATGCAACAAAGTAGCGTAAGTATTTCCCTCGGTTTTTGAGAACCAAGGTATCAATCCAGCAGGAGGCCACGCACAAGTCCCTCGCACCTACACAAACAAATAAATCCTCGCAACCAACGCGATAAGGGGTTGTCAATACCTACACGGTCACTTACGAGAGTGAGATCTGATAGGATAATATTTTTGGTATTTTTATGATAAAGAGAAATAAAATATGCAAAGTAAAATAAATGGCAAAGGAAATAACTAAGTATTGGAAGATTAATATGATGGAAGATATACCCGGGGGCCATTTGTTTCACAAGTGGCTCCTCTCAAGAGCATAAATATTCACGGTGGGTAAACAAATTACTGTTGAGCAATTGACAGAATTGAGCATAGTTATGAGAATATCTAGGTATGATCATGTATATAGGCATCACGTCCGAGACAAGTAGACAGACTCCTGCCTGCATCTACTACTATTACTCCACACATCGACCACTATCCAGCATGCATCTAGAGTATTAAGTTCAAGAGAACAGAGTAACGCTTTAAGCAAGATGACATGATGTAGAGGGATAAACTCATGCAATATGATATAAACCCCATCTTATTATGCTCGATGGAAACAATACAATACGTGCCTTGCTGCCCCTACTGTCACTGGGAAAGGACACCGCAAGATTGAACCCAAAGCTAAGCAATTCTCCCATTGCAAGAAAGATCAATCTAGTAGGCCAAACAAAACTGATAATTCGAAGATACTTACAAAGATAACCAATCATACATAAAAGAATTCAGAGAAGATTCAAATATTGTTCATAGATAAACTTGATCACAAACCCACAATTCATCGGTCTCAACAAACACACCGCAAAAGAAGATTACATTGAATAGATCTCCACAAGAGAGGGGGAGAACTTTGTATTGAGATCCAAAAAGAGAGAAGAAGCCATCTAACTAATAACTATGGACCCGTAGGTCTGAAGTAAACTACTCACACTTCATCGGAGTGGCTATGGTGTTGATGTAGAAGCCTCCCTTGATCGATGACCCCTCCGGCGGTGCTCCGAAAAAGGCCCCATGATGGGATCTCATGGATACAGAAAGTTACGGCGGTGGAATTAGGGTTTTGGCTCCGTCCCTGGTAGTTTGGGGGTACGTAGGTATATATAGGAGGAAGTAGTACGTCGGTGGAGCAACAGGGGGCCCACGAGGGTGGAGGGCGCGCCTGGGGGGGGGGGTAGGCGCGCCCCCTACCTCGTGCCCTCCTCGTTGATTGCTTGACGTAGGGTCCAAGTCCTCTGGATCATGTTCGTTCCGAAAATCACGTTCCCGAAGTTTCATTCCGTTTGGACTCCGTTTGATATTCTTTTTCCGCGAAACCCTAAAATACGCAAAAAACAGCAATTCTGGGTTGGGCCTCCGGTTAATAGGTTAGTCCCAAAAATAATATAAAAGTGTATAATAAAGCCCAATAATGTCCAAAACAGAATATAATATAGCATGGAACAATCAAAAATTATAGATACGTTGGAGACGTATCAAGCATCCCCAAGCTTAATTCCTGCTCGTCCTCAAGTAGGTAAAGGATAAAAAACAGAATTTTTGATGTTGAATGCTACTTGGCATAATTTCCATGTAATTCTTCTTAATTGTGGTATGAATATTCAGATCCGAAAGATTCAAGACAAAAGTTCAATGTTGACATAGAAATAGTAATACTTCAAGCATACTAACTAAGCCATTATGTCTCTTCAAAATAACATGGCCAAAGAAAGTTATCCCTACAAAATCATATAGTCTGGATATGCTCTATCTTCACCACACAAAGTATTTAAATCATGCACAACCCCGATGACAAGCCAAGCAATTGTTTCATACTTTTGGTGTTCTCAAACTTTTTCAATCTTCACGCAATACATGAGCGTGAGCCATGGACATAGCATTTTAGGTGGAATAGAATGGTGGTTGTGGAGGAGACAAAAAGAGGGAAGATAGTCTCACATCAAGTAGGCGTATCAACAGGCTATGGAGATTCCCATCAATAGATATCAATGTGAGTGAGTAGGGATTGCCATGCAACGGATGCACTAGAGCTATAAGTATATGAAAGCTCAACAAAAGGAACTAAGGGGGTGTGCATCCAACTCGCTTGCTCACGAAGACCTAGGGCATTTTGAGGAAGCCCATCATTGGAATATACAAGCCAAGTTCTATAATGAAAAATTCCCACTAGTATATGAAAGTGATAACATAGGAGACTCTCTATTATGAAGATCATGGTGCTACTTTGAATCACAAGTGTGGTAAAGGGATAGTAGCATTGTCCCTTCCCTCTTTTTCTCTCATATTTTTTTATTTGGGCATTTTGTTTTTTTATAGCCTCCTTTTTTGGGGCTTCTTTGGCCTCTCTTTTTTAATATTATTTTATTTTCGTCCGGAGTCTCATCCCGACTTGTGGGGGAATCATAGTCTCCATCATCCTTTCCTCACTGGGACAATGCTCTAAAAATGATAATCATAACACTTATATTTACTTACAACTCAACAATTACAACACAATACTTACAACAAAATATGACTCTATGTGAATGCCTCCAGCGGTGTACCGGGATAAGCAATGAATCAAGAGTGACATGTATGAAAGAATTATGAATGGTGCCTTTTCCACAAATACAATGTCAACTACATGATCATGCAAAGCAATATGACAATGATGGAGCATGTCATAGTAAATGGAACGGTGGAAAGTTGCATGGAAATATATCTCGGAATGGCTATGGAAATGCCATGATAGGTAGGTATGGTGGCTGTTTTGAGGAAGGTATATGGTGGGTGTATGATACCGGCGAAAGGTGCACGGTATTAGAGAGGCTAGCAATGGTGGAAGGAAGAAAAGTGCATATGATCCATGGACTCAACATTAGTCATAAAGAACTCATATACTTATTGCAAAAATCTACAAGTTATCAAAGCAAAGTATTACGCGCATGCTCATAGGGGGATAGATTGGTAGGAAAAGACCATCGCTCGTCTCCGACCGCCACTCATAAGGAAGACAATCAATAAATAAATCATGCTCTGACTTCATCACATAATGGTTCACCATACGTGTATGCTACGGGAATCACAAACTTTAACACAAGTATTTCTCAAATTCACAACTACTTGACTAGCATGACTCTAATATTACCATATCCATATCTCAAAACAATTATCAAGAATCAAACTTCTCATAGTATACAACACACTCATAAGAATTTTTTTATTAATCTTGAATGCCTAACATAATTAAAGAAAATTACCCTGCTATTTTGTAGGACACTCAAAATAATCTAAGTGAAGCATGAGAGAACAATAGTTTCTATAAAACAAATCCGCCGACGTGCTCTAAAAGATATAAGCGAAGCACTAGTGCAAAAACTATATAACTCAAAAGATATAAGTGAAGCACATAGAGTATTCTAACAATTTCTGAATCATGTGTGTCTCTCTAAAAAAGGTGTGTACAGCAAGTATTATTGTGGAAAAATAACAAATAAAGACTCAGATAATTAAAGACGCTCCAAGCAAAACACATATCATGTGGTAAATAAAAATATAGCTCCAAGTAAAGTTACTGATGGAAGTAGAAGAAAGAGGGGATGCCTTCTGGGGCATCCCCAAGCTTTGTCTTTTAGGTGTCCTTAGAATATCTTGAGGTGCCATGGTCATCCCCAAGCTTAGGCTCTTTCCACTCCTTGTTCCATAATCCATCAAATCTTTTACCCAAAACTTGAAAACTTCACAACACAAAACTTAAAGTAGAAAATCTCATGAGCTCCGTTAGAGAAAGAAAACAAAACACCACTTCAAGCCACTATAATGAACTCATTATTTATTTATATTGGTGTTAAACCTACTGTATTCCAACTTGTCTATGGTTTATAAACTATTTTACTAGCCATAGATTCATCAAAATAAGCAAACAACACACGAAAAACAGAATTTGTCAAGAACAGAACAGTCTGTAGTAATCTGTAGCTAACGCAAGATCTGGAACCTCAAAAATTCTAAAATAAATTTATGGACGTGAGGAAATTTTCTATTAATAATCTGAAAAAAGAATTAACTAAATAGCACTTTCCAAATAAAAATGGCAGCAATTCTCGTGAGCGCTAAAGTTTCTGTTTTTTACAGAAAGATTAAAAAGACTTTCCCAAGTGTTCCCAACGGTTCTACTTGGCACAAACACTAATTAAACACAAAAAATACAACAAAAAAATAGGCTAGATAAATTATTTATTACTAAATAGGAGCAAAAAGCAAGGAATAAAATTAAAATTGGGTTGCCTCCCAACAAGCGCTATCGTTTAACGCCCCTAGCTAGGCATAAAAGCAAGGATAGATCTAGGTATCGCCATCTTTGGTAGGCAATCCATAAGTGGCTCTCATAATAGATTCATAAGGTAATTTAATTTTCTTTCTAGGGAAGTGTTCCATGCCTTTACTTAATGGAAATTGGAATCTAATATTCTCTTCCTTCATATCAATAATTACTCCAATCGTTCTAAGGAAAGGTCTACCAAGGATAATAGGACATGAAGGATTGCAATCTATGTCAAGAACAATAAAATCTACGGGCACATAATTCCTATTTGCAACAATAAGAACATCATTAATTCTTCCCATAGGTTTCTTAATAGTGGAATCCGCAAGGTGCAAGTTTAAATAGCAATCATCAAAATCACGAAAACCTAGCAAATCACACAAAGTCTTTGGAATCGTGGAAACACCAGCACCCAAATCACACAAAGCATAGAATTCATGATCTTTAATTTCAATTTTAATATTAGGTTACCACTCATCATAAAATTTTCTAGGGATAGAAACTCCCAACTCAAGTTTTTCTTCATAAGATTGCATCAAAGCGTCAACGATATGTTTAGTAAAAGCTTTATTTTGACTATAAGCATGAGGAGAATTTAGCATGGATTACAACAAGGAAACACAATCTATCAAAGAGCAATTATCATAATTAAATTCCTTGAAATCCAAAATAGGGGGTTCATTAATATTTAAAGTTTTGACTTCTTCAATCCCACTTTTAACAAATTTAGCATGAAGATCTAAAGACTCCGAATTTTTGGAACGCCGTCTAGGTAAAGGTGGATCATATTCAGTCCCATCATTATCAACATTCATATTGCAAAACAAAGATTTAATAGGGGACACATCAATAACGTTTAGATCTTCATCTTTATTATCATGGAAACTAGAAGAATAGGTTTTTATAAAGCAATCTTTCTTAGCATGCATCCTAGCGGTTCTTTCTTTGCACTCATCAATGGAAATTCTCATGGCTTTGAGAGACTCATTGATATCATTCTTAGGTGGAATAGATCTAAGTTTCAAAGAATCAACATCAAGAGAAATTCTATCAGCGATCCTAGCCAACTCATCAATCTTAAGCAATTTTTCTTCAATCAAAGCATTGAAATTATTTTGCGAAGTAATAAATTCTTTAATATTAGATTCGAAATCAGACAACATCTTATTATAATTTCCATAAGAATTTTTGTAGGAATTACCATAATTATTAGAGGAATTACTAGGATACGGCCTAGGATTAAAGATTCCTCTATATGCATTGTTACCAAAATTATTCCTACCAACAAAATTCACATCCATAGATTCATTATTATTATCAATCAAAGTAGACAAAGGCATATCATTAGGATCGGAAGAAACACTTTTATTAGCAAATAATTTCATAAGTTCATCCATCTTTCCACTCAAAACGTTAATTTCTTCTATCGCATGCACTTCCTTATTCGTAGATCTTTCAGTGTGCCATTGAGAATAATTAACCATAATGTTATCTAGGAGTTTAGTAGCTTCTCCTAAAGTGATTTCCATAAAAGTGCCTCCCGCGGCCGAATCTAAAAGATTTCTAGAAGCAAAATTCAATCCAGCATAAAATTTTGTATAATCATCCACAAATTCAAACCATGCATAGGGCAATTACGTATCATTAATTTCATCCTCTCCCAAGATTGTCCAACATGTTCATGATCAAGTTTCTTAAAATTCATAATATCGTTTCTAAGAGAGATGATCTTAGTGGGAGGAAAATACTTAGAGATAAAAGCATCTTTGCACTTATTCCACGAATCAATACTATTTTAGGCAAATACGAAAACCAAGCTTTAGCACGATCTCTAAGCGAAAAAGGAAATAGCTTCAATTTAACAATATCATTATCCACATCTTTCTTCTCTTGCATATCACACAAATCAACGAAACTATTTAGATGGGTAGCGGCATCTTCACTAGGAAGGCCGGCGAATTGATCTTTCATGAAAAGATTCAACAAAGCAACATTGATTTCACAATATTCAGTATCGGTAAGAGGGGCAATCGGAGTGCTAAGGAAATCATTGTTGCTGGTATTGGTAAAGTCACACAATTTAGTATTATCTTGAGCCATCATGACAAGCAAGAAATACAACACACAAGCAAACAAGAAACGGGCAAAAAGAGGCAAATAGAGAAAGAGAGGGAGGATGGAGAGAGATAGGGCGAATAAAACGGCAAGGGTGAAGTGGGGGAGAGGAAAATGAGAGGCAAATGGCAAATAATATAATGTGGGAGATAAGGGTTTGTGATGGGTACTTGCTATGTCTTGACTTGCACCGGCGCCACAAGTGACTCGTTGTCGGGAGTCAAATCTTGAATTTTTTTTTGCGCGAACCTCCCCGGCAACGGTGCCAAAAATCCTTCTTGCTAACTCTTGAGCACTTGCGTTGGTTTTCCCTTGAAGAGGAAAAGGGTGATGCAGCAAAGTAGCGTAAGTATTTCCCTCAGTTTGTGAGAACCAAGGTATCAATCCAGTATGAGGCCACACACAAGTCCCTCGCACCTACACAAACAAATAAATCCTCGCAACCAACGCGATAAGGGGTTGTTAATCCCTACACGGTCACTTATGAGAGTGAGATCTGATAGATATGATAGGATAATATTTTTGGTATTTTTATGATAAAGAGAAATAAAAGATGCAAAGTAAAATAAATGGAAAAGGAAATAACTAAGTATTGGAATATTAATATGATGGAAGATAGACCCGGGGCCATAGGTTTCACTAGTGGCTTCTCTCAAGAGCATAAATATTCATGGTGGGTAAACAAATTACTGTTGAGCAATTAGCAGAATTAAGCATAGTTATGAGAATATCTAGGTATGATCATGTATATAGGCATCATGTTCGAGACAAGTAGACCGACTCCTGCCTGCATCTACTACTATTACTCCACACATCGACCGCTATCCAGCATGCATCTAGAGTATTAAGTTCAAGAGAACAGAGCAATGCTTTAAGCAAGATGTCATGATGTAGAGGGATAAACTCATGCAATATGATATAAACCCCATCTTGTTATCCTCGATGGCAACAATACAATACGTGCCTTGCTGCCCCTACTGTCCCTGGTAAAGGACACCGCAAGATTGAACCCAAAGCTAAGCACTTCTCCCATTGCAAGAAAGATCAATCTAGTAGGCCAAACCAAATTGATAATTCGAAGAGACTTGCAAAGATAACCAATTATAGATAAAAGAATTCAGAGAAGATTCAAATATTGTTCATAGATAAACTTGATCATAAATGCACAATTCATCTGTCTCAACAAACACACCGTGAAAGAAGATTACATCGAATAGATCTCCACAAGAGAGGGGGAGAACTTTGTATTGAGATCCAAAAAGATAGAAGAAGCCATCTAGCTAATAACTATGGACCTGTAGGTCTGAAGTAAACTACTCACACTTCATCGGAGAGGCTACGGTGTTGATGTAGAAGCCCTCCGTGATTGATGTCCCCTCCGGCGGAGCTCCGGAAAAGGCCCTAAGATGGGATCTTGTGAATACAGAAAGTTACGACAGTGGAATTAGGGTTTTGGCTCCGTCTCTGGTAGTTTGGGGGTACGTAGGTATATATAGGAGGAAGGAGTACATCGGTCGAGCTACAAGGGGCCCATGAGGGTGGAGGGCACGCTTGGGGGGGGGGGGGTAGGCACGCCCCCTACCTCGTGCCCTCCTCGTTGATTGCTTGACGTAGGGTCCATGTCCTCTGGATCATGTTCGTTCCAAAAATCACGTTCCCGAAGGTTTCATTCTGGTTGGACTCCGTTTGATATTCTTTTTCCGCGAAACCCTAAAATAGGCAAAAAACAGCAATTCTGGGCTGGGCCTCCGGTTAATAGGTTAGTCCCAAAAATAATATGAAAGTCTATAATAAAGCCCAATAATGTCCAAAACAGAATATAATATAGCATGGGACAATAAAAAATTATAGATACGTTGGAGACGTATCACAGCTCGCCCCGCTCCTGTCTGTGCACCGCAGCTCGTACCGTATCTCACCACATGGCCGCCAAGCTTCTGTTGCCGCCGGTCTTGCCGTGCCTTGCTGCTCCTGAGTCGAGTGCGAGGTCGTGCTCGAGCCTCTATATGCGTGCATCATACAGTGCACCACCCTCCCTTTTCCGCACACCGGCCACTGCTCAGCCGCCCTCGCCGCTGACGCGTTTGCTCGCCGGTAGCGTCTCCCGGCTGCCTGTGTGCCATGGGGAAGAAAGCTCGGCTTTTCGCTAGTTCAAAAGGAGCCGAACACCTTCCAATGCATAAACGCATCTCAGCCCAGCTGGTCGTCGCGCTGCACCTCCACCCAGGATACCAGGGATTGAGTCCCAACCACCTCATTTTTCCCTTAGCCCTTTGCCATCTATTTTTTTCCTTTGTGTGTATGGCGCCTTGACCCCACAACCCTGTTGACAGGTCCATGTTGACTCGATTGACCACCCTCCAGCACCATTTGTCATTGACATCAGCTGACTCAACCCGTGTCCGCCTGTTGTTTTACTTTCTTTTGCATATTTGCAGATATGCCATTATTTTTGCAATGCCTATAGCCAAATAACCATGCATCGCACTTAGACATGTCATATATAAAAAATGCTCATAATTTTGTATAGATTAATAATTTGCAACTTTTATCCATGTTAAAAACATTTAAATTGTTGTTTGCATTAATTTGCATAAATGGCATGCTAAAATGGATTATTTCATAACTAAATAACCGTAGCGCCTAATTTAATAAACTTTATATATAAATGGGGTAGAAAATGCATAGTTTAACACGATGGTTTTAGTTTGCATGTTTAATAACTCTAAAATTGTGTATAGGGCAGAAAGGTACCAACTTTGAAGTATGCATATGGGGATTTTTCGGAATTGTTGTTTGTTATTTCCGGCCTCATTTAAATTTCCTAAATAGTTAGTTTAATTATGTGTCACCCTCTTGCCATGTTTAACAATATTTAATATTTTTTGGTACATAAACGAGAGTGAACTAAATTCTTGCATGTGGTGTTTCTTCAATATGCAACCACTTGACTTGTAGTATTGTTTGTTGCACTTTGCCTTGCCATGCCATGTTTCATTAAACCGAACATGCATCATATTTGGTTGTGCATCATGCCATGTTAATGCTTGGTTGTTTACCATGATGTTTGCTTCTTTCCGGTTGCGCTTCTCCTTGATAGTTCCGATTATGTTGCGATGGTGAGGATCTGTTCGACCACGTTTCTTCATCTACCTCATGGACTCGTTCTTCCTAGCTGGATTTCAGGCAACATGACCGTCACCTTGGATCTCACTACTATCTTTGCTATGCTAGTTCTCTCGATGCTATCACTATGTCGCGCTACCTACCACTTGTTTATCAAGCCTCCCAAATTGCCATGATAGCCTCTAACCCTTTTCACCCTTCATAGCAAACCGTTGTTTGGCTATGTTACCGCTTTGCTCAGCCCCTCTTATAGCGTTGCTAGTTCCAGGTGCAGTTGCAGGTTGTTCCATGTTGGGACATGGATATCATGGGATATCACAATATCTCTTATTTAATTAATGCACATATATACTTGGTAAAGGGTGGAAGGCTTGGCCTTATGCCTGGTGTTTTGTTCCACTCTTGTCGCCCTAGTTTCCGTCATACTGGTGTTATGTTCCTTGATTTTGCGTCCCTAACACGGTGAGGGGTATGGGGCCCTCTTGACAATTTGCTTTGAATGAAACTCTTCCAGCAAGGCCCAACATTGGTTTTATCATTTCCTAATAACAACTAAAAACTTGCATAGGGATAGGCTAGCACCAGAGGACTCTTAATCAACCGCCGGGACAATGCTCCGCATGAGTGTTGGTCCAAACTGGGCAATGTTCGGCGTCCCCTAGGCAACCAGGGTCTCAACCAACCCGACGTCTTGCCCATCCGTTGTACCTTGAGAACAAGATACGTGCGACTCCTATCAAGCTAGGTCGATGCATCAGGAGGTCTTGCTGGTTTTGTTTTACCATTGTAGAAATGTCTTGTGCACCGGGATCCCGAGTCAGCTCGGATGTCCCGCGATGGAGGATTGTCTCTGCGGATCGTGAGCTTGTCATGGGCTAAGTTGGGACACCCCTATACGGTTTAAACTTTCGGGAGCCGTGCCCGCAGTTATGTGGCAGATGGGAATTTGTTAATATCTGGTTGTAGTGGACTTGAACTAAACTCATTTAAAATACACCAACCGCGTGTGTAACCGTGACTGTCTCTTTTCGGGTGCGTTCGAGAAGAGAACATGGTTGGGTTATGTTTGAACGTAAGTAGTTCAGGATGACTTATTGATCATTACTAGTGTGCTACCGTTCCGTAGTTTCTCATCTTATTCTTGTAATCGTAAGTTAGCCACCATACATTGCTTAGTCGCTTGCTGCAACCTCAATACTTACCCTTCCCTAACCATCAAGCTTTGCTAGTCTTGATACCCATGGTAATGCGATTGCCGAGTCCTCGTGGCTCACAGATTACTACAACAACAGTTGCAGGTACAGGTAACGCGATGGTCTGACGCGAGTGCGATGCTTGCTTGTTTGGAGTTCTCCTCCTTCTTCTCCTTCGATCAAGGGATAGGTTTCTGGGTGGGGGAACTAAGGATTAGCAGGGTGGATGTCGTTCTTCTTTTCTGTTTGATTTCATCCATAGTCGGATCCTACTCTTTTGTATGACGGTTGCTATGTATTGATGTACAGTTGTAAGTTGTGGTGAGTGTAAGAATTTATCTTGTATTCTCATCTATTTAGTGCATGGTATGTTGTAATGATATCCACCTTGCTATGTGATACGTCTCCATCGTATCTACTTTTCCAAACACTTTTGCCCTTGTTTTGGACTCTAACTTGCATGATCTGAATGGAACTAACCCGGATTGACGCTGTTTTCAGCAAAATTACCATGGTGTTATTTATGTGCAGAAACAAACGTTCTTGGAATGACCTGAAACTTCACGGAGCAACTTTTTTGGAAAATATAAAAAATACCTGCAAAAGATGAAGGCCAGGGGCCCACCACCTATCCACGAGGGTGGGGGGCGCGCCTGCCCCCCTAGGGCGCGCACCCCTACCTCGTGGCCGCCCTGGAGCTCCTCCGACTCCAACTCCAACTCTATATATTGTGTTTCGGGGAGAAAAAATTCAGAGAGAAGAATTCATCATGTTTTACGATACGGAGTCACCGCCAAGCCCTAAAACCTCTCGGGAAGGCTCATCTGGAGTCCGTTCGGGGCTCCGGAGAAGGGAATCCGTCGCCATCGTCATCATCAACCATCCTCCATCACCAATTTCATGATGCTCACCGCCGTGCGTGCGTAATTCCATCGTAGGCTTGCTGGACGGTGATGGGTTGGATGGGATCTATCATGTAATCGAGTTAGTTTTGTTAGGGTTTGATCCCTAGTATCCACTATGTTCTGAGATTGATGTTGCTATGACTTTGCTATGCTTAATGCTTGTCACTAGGGCCCAAGTGCCATGACTTCAGATCTGAACCTATTATGTTTTCATCAATATAAGAGAGTTCTTGATCCTATCTTGCAAGTCTATAGTCACCTATTATGTGTTATGATCCGTTAACCCCGAAGTGACACTAATCGGGATACTTACCGGTGATGACCGTAGTTTGAGGAGTTCATGTATTCACTATGTGTTAATGCTTTGTTCCGGTACTCTATTAAAAGGAGGCCTTAATATCCCTTAGTTTCCGCAAGGACCCTACTGCCACGTGAGGATAGGACAAAAGATGTCATGCAAGTTCTTTTCCATAAGCACGTATGACTATATTCGGAATACATGCCTACATTACATTGATGAACTGGAGCTAGTTCTGTGTCACCCTAGGTTATGACTGTTACATGATGAACCGCATCCGGCATAATTATCCATCACCGATCCATTGCCTACGAGCTTTCCATATATTGTTCTTCGCTTATTTACTTTTTCGTTGCTATTGCTATCATCACTACAAAATACCAAAACATTACTTTTACTGCTGTTACCTTTTGCTACCGATACCACTACTATCATATTACTTTGCTACTAAATACTTTACTGCAGATATTAAGTTTCCAGGTGTGGTTGAATTGACAACTCAGCTGCTAATACTTGAGAATATTCTTTGGCTCCCCTTGTGTCGAATCAACAAATTTGTGTTGAATACTTTACCCTCGAAAACTGTTGCGATCCCCTATACTTGTGGGTTATCAAGACTATTTTATGGCGCCGTTGCCGGGGAGCATAGCTCTATTCTTTGAGTCACTTGGGATTTATATCTGCTTATCATTATGGAGAAATTGAAAGATCCGAGAACTAAGATTTATCCCTCAACTACGAGGGGAGGTAAGGAACTGCCATCTAGCTCTGCACTTGATTCACCTTCTGTTTTAAGTAAGCTTACGACACCTAAACCTGCTTCTGCTATTCATTTTGATATGTTGCATGTTATTAATGATGCTACTTCTACTATACATGATACTTATGATGAAACTACTTCTATGCTTGATACTACTGTGCCACTTGGTGAATTTCTTGATGAACAACTTGCTAGGGCTAGAGAGATTGAAAATATTGAATCTGATAATACTGATGAAATTGATGATGAAGACTTGCCTATTATTCCTAAGGGTTATGTTTTTGATAAAGAAGCTTCTTTAGCTATTTTAGCTTGCAAAGATAGATATGAACTTAAGTGGTTATTAGTTAAATGGAATAAGCAATCTCTAAATGTAGAATGAAACCTGACCCTGCTTTTGCTACTTCACCTATCTGTGTTACCAATAAGGATTATGAATTCTCTGTTGATCCTGATATAATTACTTTGGTTGAATCTGATCCTTTTCATGGCTATGAATTTGAAACTATTGTGGCACGTCTTACTAAATTAAATGATATAGCCACCCTGTTCACTACTGATGAGAGAACTCATACTTTTATATCCTTAAAATATTTCCATTCTCGTTAAAGGGTGATGCTAAGATATGGTTTAATTCTCTTGATCCTAGTTGTGTGCGTAGTCCCCAGGATATGATTTATTACTTCTCTGCTAAATATTTCCCTGCTCATAAGAAACAAGCTGCTTTAAGGGATATATATAATTTTGTGCAAATTGAAGAAGAGAGTCTCCCACAAGCTTGGGGGAGGCTTCTCCAATTACTTAATGCTTTGCCTAATCATCTTATTAAGAAAAATGAAACACTTGATATCTTTTATAATGGACTAACCGATGCCTCCAGAGATTACCTGGATAGTTGTGCTGGTTCTGTTTTCAGGCAAAGAACACCGAATGAAGCTGAAATTCTATTGAATAATATGTTGACAAATGAAAATAATTGGACACCTCCGGAGCCAATTCATGAGCCTATTCCTGAACCCACTCCGAACAAGAGGGGTATTCTATTTCTTAGTACTGAAGATATGCAAGAGGCAAAGAAATCTATGAAAGAAAAAGGTATTAAAGCTGAAGATGTTAAGACTCTACCTCCCATTGAAGAAACACATGGTCTTAATCTACCGCCTGTTGAAGAAACATATGATCTTAATCCTTTACCTATTGAAGAAACTCATGGTCTTGATAACCCGACACAGGTAGTAAAGGTAAATTCTCTCTATTGATATGATAAAGCTGAAATCCCATTTACTAAGTTTGCTAGCCCATGCTTAGATGAGTTTGATAAATTTATGGCTAAGCAAGAAGATTCTAATGCGTATTTTGGTAGACAATTGAAATACAATTCAAATATGCTTGAACACTTGGGTGATTATATGGCTAATGTCAAAGGTGAACTTAAACTTATTAGTAAACATGCTTCTATGGTTACCACTCAAGTAGAACAAGTACTTAAAGCTCAAAATGATTTGCTCAATGAATTAAATAGCAATAATAATGATAATGCTGTTAGAGTTATGACTAGAGGTGGAAAAATGACTCAGGAACCTTTGTATCCTGAAGGCCACCCTAAGAGAATTGAGCAAGATTCTCAGAGAAATAATATAGATGCACCTAGTCCTTCTAAAAGGAAGAAAAAGAAAAATGATAGGACTTTGCATGCTTCTAGTGAACCTATTACTGAAACACCTGAGAATCCAAATGATATTTCTATTTCTGATGTTGAAACTTAGTCTGGTAATGAACCTGAAACTAGTGATAATGTTAATAATAATGTTCATGATGATGCTCAACCTAGTAATGATAATGATATAGAAATTGAACCTGCTGTTGATCTTGATAGCCCACAATCAAAGAATCAATGTTATGATAAGAAAGACTTTGTTGCTAGGAAAAACGGTAAAGAAAGAGAACCATGGGTTCAGAAACCCATGGCTTTTCCTCCCAAACCATCCAAGAAAAAGGATGATGAGGATTTTGAGTGTTTTGCTGAAATGATTAGACCTATCTTTTTGCGTATGCGATTAACTGATGTGCTCAAAATGAATCCTTATGCTAAGTATATGAAAGAAATTGTTACAAATAAAAGAAAGATGCCGGAAGCTGAAATTTCCACCATGCTTGCTAATATACTTTTAAGGCTAGAATACCAAAGAAACTTGGAGATTCCGGTGTACCAACTATACCATGCTCCATTAAAGGAAACTATGTTAAAACTGCTTTATGTAATCTTGGAGCCGGTGTTAGTGTTATGCCTCTCTCTTTATATCGTAGACTTGATTTGAATAAGTTGACACCTACTGAAATATCTTTGCAAATGGCTGATAAATCAACTGCTATACATTTCGGTATTTGTGAGGATGTGCCAATTGTAGTTGCAAACGTTACTATTTTAACGGACTTTGTTATTCTTGATATTCCCGAGGACTATAGTATGTCTATTATTCTTGGGAGACCCTTTTTGAATACTGCAGGGGCTGTTATTGATTGCACTAAAGGCAATGTCACTTTTCATGTTAATGGTAATGAGCAGACGGTACACTTTTCGAGGAAACAACCTCAAGTTCATAGTATCAACTCTATTGGAAAAATTCCATCGATTATATTTGGAGGTTTTGAATTTCCTCTTCCTACTGTTAAGAAGAAATATGATATTCTTATTATTGGGGATGTGCATATCCCTATTGAGGTAACATAGTGTTATTCAAAATTTCTCCAGTTCCATGTTATTCGGAATGAGTTCGTGAACAAGACTAGATCAACCTTGTTAGTGGATTCCTTTTGATGAGCATGAGATGGATGAAACTAGAAGGCACAAACTTCTGTGCCCTCCTTTTACTTTCTGTTATTTATATTAAATAAAATAAAAACAGTATTTTTCTGTCTGTTATCTGATTACCCGTGCAATATAAAAATACCCCGAAAATAAAAGTTCTCCAAATGCTGTGAAATTTAAATATGATTTTTTCTGGAATATTTGAGAATATCTGGCACTGAGAACACAGCAGGCGGTCAACCACCTGCCCACGAGGGTGGAGGGCGCGCCCTACCCCCCTGGGCGCGCCCCCCTGCCTCATGAGCCCACGGTGGCCCTCCTCCACTTATCCTTTCACCCACACACTCCTTCTTCCTCCCACAAACACAAATAACCAGCTCAAACCCGAGTCCAAGCTCGTTTTTCTGCCATTTTCGATCTCCTTGCTCAAAGCACCTCTCACAAAACTGCTTTGGGAGATTGTTCCTTGGTATGTGACTCCTCCATTGGTCCAATTAGTTTTTGTTCTAGTGCTTTATTCATTGCAAATTTTTGCTGCCTAGGAGACCATGTTCTTGAGCTTGCATGTCAAATTTGTATGGTTCCAAGTAGTTTTGATGCATGATATAGGCCCTAGGCACTTGTAGGAGTAGTTGCTATCAATATTATTGAGTTTGGTTTACTTTTATTTTGAAGTTACTAAAAAATTTCAGAATTTTTTAGAGGAAGAAAAATGCTTAGGAAAATGTTCCAAGGTGGTTCCTCAAGGAAGCAAGGACCCAGGCTTGCAATGCGTGATGCTGATGAAGAGCCACCAAGAGACGCTCCAGTGCGTCCTTGTGAGTAGCCTTCTGAAAATTTTATGGATCGAGCAGGAATTAAGGAAGAATTCAACGCATATTTGCGTAATGCCGATCTTGTGAGCTTCGAGGAAGAGAAGTGCAGCCAGTATCACAATCTAACTAGTACCTTTGTGAGGAGGATTGAATTTTCATCTTCACGTAATTCTCCAACTGTCTTGTTTGATCTTTATGAAAATTCTTATACTATGGACTTAGAGGATTTTACCACTTCTTGCAAACTTCCACAATGGGGTAGTATAAGGGATCCTCATAAATCTGAATTTAGAGATTTTCTTGATAGCATAACTGTGGGAGAATCTAGAGATATAACACAGGCTACCATACGGAGCATTCACTTTCCTGCTATACATTATTTTGCTCTCTTCATAGGTAGATGCATTAATGGTAAAGATGAGGCATGTGACATGTGTGTCCCTGACCTCATTATTCTTAGGAGTGCTGTGTTAGGAGACAAATCTTATAATTTGGGAGCCATTGTTGCACATAGGTTGCATCTTAAAAGATTTAATGGAGATTTCTTTGGAGGAATTTATGCAACCCGCATAACTAATTTTCTTGGTGTAGCCATACGCGAAGATGATATTTAATTACCACCTGCTTACCTAGACTTTAATGCTATGATTCACCACCAGTTTTTCGAGAGGAATGAATCACCTCTCCAGTATCGACTATTCTTTGACAGACGCCGTGCTATCCACATTACTCTCTCGGCTCCTGCCTTCTTTGATCATCAGGCAAAAGGAAGATATGTTATTACCAGAGAGGAGGCAGATGAGTACGAGAGGAGAGCGGAGGCCGCTCGTCGCCACGCTGCAGCTCAGGAGGCGATAGCCGCTGCATCTCAGTACGAACCCAACTACTATTATGGATATCCGCCAGGCCAGTCGTGGCCATAGACCAACTTAGGCCAAAAGCCTAAGCTTGGGGGGTACGTATTTCCCACCGACATTACATTTACGTTCACACACTTATTGCTAGATGTCGGTGCTCATACTTTTTCATTGCATCATCCATGCTAGTTTATTTTCTTTTTATGCTTTCTTCTTGTGTGTTTAATAAATATTAAGAAAAAACCAAAAAAATTAGTTGTAGCTTTTAATTAGTTTACTTTCCATGTCTGTAGTAGTAATTAAAAAGAAAACCCAAAAACATTTCCTGTTCTTCTTTTACTTGTTGGGAGCTCTCCCGTGTAAATAGTTTTATTTCTTTTCTTTGGGGGTCGATAGGAGAAGACCATTATTAAATTGTTGAAGTGGATCTTGTATGCATACTTGTTGATCTGACAGAAGAGCCCATATTGCCTTGTCTTCTCCTGTTTATTGAATGCTTGCAGATTCCAGCTTAGTCCAATGCACGTGCACTATTATTATTATTCACATTGTTTAGTCGTGCTAGTGAAAGGCAATTATG
Organism: Triticum urartu; assembly: GCF_003073215.2. NCBI lineage: Eukaryota > Viridiplantae > Streptophyta > Magnoliopsida > Poales > Poaceae > Triticum > Triticum urartu. The sequence goes on from NC_053027.1 coordinate 311,679,130, forward strand.
ATGATATATGATGGACTGAGTGAGATGAGAAAAGCTGGTATGAACTCGACCTCTTTTGTTTTTGTAAATATGATTAGTTCATCGTTCCTGATTCAGCCTATTATGAATAAACATGTTTTCAATGACAACTAGAGATCATAGTTTCTTGTGCCATGCTTGATTAGCTATGAGTTATAATGGTTTACCTTACGTGCCAACATGCTAATAAAATGGTTGTGATGTGGTATGATAGGGTGTTATCCTCCTCTAAATGATTTAAGTGACTTGACTTGGCACATGTTCACGCATGTAGTTGAAACAAAATCAACATAGCCTTCACAATATTTATGTTCATGGTGGATTATATCCTACTCATGCTTTCATTCGGTGTTGATTAATTTTAATGCATGTTCATGACTGTTGTCGCTCTCTAGCTGGTCGCTTCCCAGTCTTTTGCTAGCCTTCACCTATACTAAGAGGGAATACTGCTTGTGCATACAATCCCTTAAACCCCAAAGTTATTCCACATGAGTCCACTATACCTACCTATATACGGTATCTACCTGCCGTTCCAAGTAAATTTGTATGTGCCAAACTCTAAACCTTCAAATAAATATCCTGTTTTGTATGCTCGAATAGCTCATGTATCAATTAGGGCTGTCCGTGTCTTCCATGTTAGGCGGGTCATTCTCAAGAGGAGTGGACTCTGCTCCTCACTCACGAGATAAATGGCAGGTCACCGGGGTGCCCAGTCCCATGTTTTATGCAAACTAAATCAAAATAATTGCAAACAAAACTCGCCTGGGACTCTTGTTAGTTGGAGGCACTCATTGTTTAGAGCAAGCCATGGATTGATGCTTGTTGGTGGAAGGGGGAGTATAAACTTTACCATTTTGTTTGGGAACCGCCTATAATGTGTGTAGCATGGAAGATATCGCCATCTCTTGGTTGTTATGTTGACAATGAAAGTATACCGCTCAAAATATTATTCACCTCTATTTCAAAACCGAGCTCTAGCACCTCTACAAATCCTTGCTTCCCTCTGCGAAGGGCCTATCTATTTACTTTCATGTTGAGTCATCATCTTCTTATTAAAAAGCACCAGTTGGAGAGCACCGCTATCATTTGCATTCATTACTGTTAGTTTACATTGAGTATAACTTGACTGGATCTCTTTTACCAGGAATTACAATGTCTAGTCAGTCCTTGATCTTTAAAGGTGCTCTGCATTTATGTTTTGCGGTCCCGAAAAGGGCTAGCGAGATACCATCTTGTTATATCATATTTTGATTGTTTTGAGAAAGTGTTTTCATCCGAGATTTATTATTATTGCTCGCTAGTTGATTATGCCATTGATATGAGTAAACTTGAGACCTAAGCGTTATTGTGAATGTGGTTAGTCATAATCTTTGCTAAAAACTTGAATGCTGGCTTTACATATTTACAACAACAAGAGCAAACAGAGTTTGTAAAAGTTTTTCTTTATCACTCTCCGTTTATCAACTGAATTGCTTGAGGACAAGCAAGGGTTTAAAGAGTTGGCTTACAATCGCCACTTCACACAAATACAACTTAAACATACAGTATCCAAAATACAATCAAGGTCCGACTATGGATCCAAAATAAAAGAAGACAACCCCAAATGCTAGATCCCCGATCGACCCGACTGGGCTCTGATATGTCTCCGTCGTATCTACTTTTCCCAACACTTTTGTCCTTGTTTTGGACTCTAACTTGCATGATTTGAATTGATGCACTCATTGTTTAGAGCAAGCCATGGATTGATGCTTGTTGGTGGAAGGGGGAGTATAAACTTTACCATTCTGTTTGGGAACCGCCTATAATGTATGTAGCATGGAAGATATTGCCATCTCTTGGTTGTCATGTTGACAATGAAAGTATACCGCTCAAAATATTATTCATCTCTGTTTCAAAACCGAGCTCTGGCACCTCTACAAATCACTGCTTCCCTCTGCGAAGGGCCTATCTATTTACTTTTATGCTGAGTCATCATCCTCTTATTAAAAAGTACCAGTTGGAGAGCACCGCTGTCATTTGCATTCATTACTATTAGTTTACATTGAGTATGACTTGACTAGATCTCTTTTACCATGAATTACAATGTCTAGTCAGTCCTTGGTCTTTAAAGGTGCTCTGCATTTATGTTTTGCGGTCTCAGATAGGGCTAGCGAGATACCATCTTATTATATCATATTATGATTGTTTTGAGAAAGTGTTGTCATTCGAGGTTTATTATTATTGCTCGCTAGTTGATTATTCTATTTACATGAGTAATCTTGAGACCTAAGCATTATTGCGAATGTGGTTAGTTATAATCTTTGCTGAAAACTTGAATGCTCGCTTTACATATTTACAACAACAAGAGCAAACAGAGTTTGTAAAAGTTTTTCTTTATCACTTTCAGTTTATCAATTGAATTGCTTGAGGACAAGCAAAGGTTTAGGCTTGGGGGAGTTGATACGTCTCCGTCGTATCTACTTTTCCAAACACTTTTGCCCTTGTTTTGGACTCTAACTTGCATGATCTGAATGGAACTAACCCGGATTGACGCTGTTTTCAGCAAAATTACCATGGTGTTATTTATGTGCAGAAACAAACGTTCTTGGAATGACCTGAAACTTCACGGAGCAACTTTTTTGGAAAATATAAAAAATACCTGCAAAAGATGAAGGCCAGGGGCCCACCACCTGTCCACGAGGGTGGGGGGCGTGCCTGCCCCCCTAGGGCGCGCACCCCTACCTCGTGGCCGCCCTGGAGCTCCTCCGACTCCAACTCCAACTCTATATATTGTGTTTCGGGGAGAAAAAATTCAGAGAGAAGAATTCATCGTGTTTTACGATACGGAGTCACCGCCAAGCCCTAAAACCTCTCGGGAAGGCTGATCTGGAGTCCGTTCGGGGCTCCGGAGAAGGGAATCCGTCGCCATCGTCATCATCAACCATCCTCCATCACCAATTTCATGATGCTCACCGCCGTGCGTGCGTAATTCCATCGTAGGCTTGCTGGACGGTGATGGGTTGGATGGGATCTATCATGTAATCGAGTTAGTTTTGTTAGGGTTTGATCCCTAGTATCCACTATGTTCTGAGATTGATGTTGCTATGACTTTGCTATGCTTAATGCTTGTCACTAGGGCCTGAGTGCCATTATTTCAGATCTGAACCTATTATGTTTTCATCAATATATGAGAGTTCTTGATCCTATCTTGCAAGTCTATAGTCACCTATTATGTGTTATGATCCGTTAACCCCGAAGTGACAATAATCGGGATACTTACCGGTGATGACCGTAGTTTGAGGAGTTCATGTATTCACTATGTGTTAATGCTTTGTTCCGGTACTCTATTAAAAGGAGGCCTTAATATCCCTTAGTTTCCGCAAGGACCCTACTGCCACGTGAGGATAGGACAAAAGATGTCATGCAAGTTCTTTTCCATAAGAACGTATGACTATATTTGGAATACATGCCTACATTACATTGATGAACTGGAGCTAGTTCTGTGACACCCTAGGTTATGACTGTTACATGATGAACCGCATCTGGCATAATTATTCTTCGCTTATTTACTTTTCCATTGCTATTGCTATCATCACTATAAAATACCAAAAACATTACTTTTACTACTATTACCTTTTGCTACCGTTACCACTACTATCATATTACTTTGCTACTAAATACTTTACTGCAGATATTAAGTTTCTAGGTGTGGTTGAATTGACAACTCAGCTGCTAATACTTGACAATATTCTTTGGCTCCCATTGTGTCGAATCAATAAATTTGGGTTGAATACTTTACCCTCGAAAACTGTTGCGATCCCCTATACTTGTGGGTTATCACTATGTGCTCGAAATGCGGTTGTGCCCCAATGATGAGTTCATCACGTGATTGGGATACAATCGCATATTGGGGGTGACAACTTTCAACTACTTTATGAACATCAATTGTACCTTTTAAGAGAGTATATTTGCCTTAGTAACTTTTGTTATGGATATTGTAAGTAATCCCTCTGCTCTCATGCCTTTGAAGACATGTTCTAGTGTCTTTGTTCACTCATTTCTGTGCGTATATATAGTCATATATGGAGTAAAATATCAAAAGTCATCTTATATTTCTGAACATAGGTAGTAATAAAATATTTGGTTTCTGTTTGAACTAGAACCAGGTACGTGATGGGGATGAAGTTCTCAAAGTCATGCCTTTTGAACTGGAAGACCTAAGGATGAGTTCTACTGCTAAACTAACCAGCTGTTGTGTCCTTGTCGCCATGTGTCCTGAACTAGTGTTTTCCTGTAGCATTGTTGTCACGTGTGTTCTCGAGGTTGTACTTTACCACAACAATTATATGGCTGTGCCTTCGATTACGAAGGGTGTGGTTCTTGTAAAGCTTCCCGAAAAATCTGATGTGGACTGTCTTCATCGTCATGTTTATGAGTGGAAAGACAATTCTGTTAGGTTCTCCAAGGTTGACGAGATGGTGATGGTGCAGACATCTCGCACGAAGTCCATGGCCTAGTCAGTTATGCAGGGTTCACCCGTAGGTCGGTGGCAAGAAATAGTCTACAGAGTTTAATTAGTGCAACTTTGCTTGTCTATACTAAGTATTATTGTTCAATACTTTATTTGTGTGTGTGAACCATGTATTGTTTATTACTGCCACTTCTGGTGTGTGGTGAGTCCTGAGAACAGTCTATGTTAATGTCTGTCCACTCAATTCATTTTGTATATTTTGAAGTATCCAGATCATCTTTTTTGTGAGGACAGTTTATCAATTATGGTTACACTCCAATATCTATATGCATTGCAGGGTTTATCGCACCCACTAGGATTTCTAGTCCCATGGATGTTCGGTCCATATGATTTGTCACAACCTTTGGACTGTCCTGCTTGTGGGAGTAGGCGGGGGCCCTGCATGCCATGCGTAGTTGGACGATCAGTCTTCTGTTTAGTACTTCAACATAGTGATTTTCTGGTAACGATCCACTGGTGTCACATCAAGTAAATCTTATTGATTTAATGTCATGTTTTCTTACTTTTGTTGCAATTTTATGATGCACGTTTTGCCATGTGACATTCATCACAAAATAAACCATTTGGTTTGCTCTACGATGGTTATTTTTCTAGGTCGTGTTAGTAACGAAGGCATTATCCATCACTTATATTACTGGAAACAATTGGATCAATCTGTTGTCTGAGTACAAGCTGAAGCCCTATGATGAACCGGAGTTTCATTTAACTAACACACAACAATTAGTCCTTCTCGCATTTAAAAGAAATGAAGAAAAAGAATGGATCACGGTCACGGGCCTAGTCAAGTTAGAAAGATGATCATAGCAGACCAGACACGATCACTTCTGTCTTGCACATCGATACCACCTTCAGCAATGGAGCAAGCGTCGACACCTTCTCCGATGGCACTTGCTCTAGCACATAGTGGCAGCAGCTCAGTCTGATCCAGCTGAGGATTGGGCACCGACCATGTCAGCGGATCAGGCATCAACACTGGCACTTGCTCTGACACCATCACCAGCTCTACAAGGAGGACCATCTCTGGCAACAACAGCGGCACTACCAGTCGCACTAGCACGGGCACCAGCAATGGCTCCGACACCTGCATCAACACTTGCACTTGCATCTGCTCCGGCCCGTGCAGTAGCAACAGAACTAGCAGTTGGACCGGCAACAGACTGGCCTGTAGTTCGCACTACATATACCAAAGTCCTTACAAAAATCGACATCTCCACCTTCTTGGTAAGCATTGGCCGCCCAAGTGCTTCGTTCTTTTTTTTCCATGTTGTTTCACATGATTCACTATGTTGATCTAACTGTTTGTGTATGTCTTCTTGTTTGGAAACAGATAATTCCTTGAGTAATGAGGGAGTCGTTCAACAATCCGGGCGACCGTGGCCAAGTTTCTCTTACCATGCACAACCTTGGTGTGAATGAACCTTCTCAATATACTGTAAGTACAAAGGATGGCCGCATGATGATTGATGCTAAAGGATGGTCAAGGTTCAAATCTAAATAATATCTTGTGGTAGGGGATGATGTCAAAATCGAACTTTCTTGGCAAGGAGAGCTGGTCCAAATGAACTTTGAAATTCTTCAGTAGCAGCACGCAACTGCCGAACTGATCTATCCTTTGAGAGATTTTGATGTAATAGTCTGGCATGGTGAAATAAGTGTCCTGTGTGTATAAGTAGTACGACAGTATTATTAATCACGTAGTATATCGTTGATAGAATTGCAACTCTGATTGCTGGTTAGGAACTGTCGTGCGATTTCATTCTAACAGCTACCGTGCTTGATTCAATTTTGTGTATTCGCCATGTGACAGCATCTAAAACCAGCTCCGCACCCAATCGCTTGCAATATGAAAAGCGTTGAGGTAGAGCACATGGCCCCCCAAACATGCAGGCCCACCGGCCTGTGACCCAAAGTCCAGAACTATGAGCCTGCCTGAGTATTATATTCTCAGCTGAACCCCCATGTTATACAAGCAAGATGCCCGTGCGTTGCACGTAACATCAAGATGTATTTGTAAGAGTAGTTTATCTTGTGAGAGAAAAGGATGAACGAGGGAAGGCCTTATTTGCAAATGTGGAGAGGTGTGTGGGTACTTTTTTGCAAAATTGCCATAGTTTCCTTCTTATCCGTCAGATATAAATCGGACGGCTTATATTGCAGGATGGCAGGCACACCATCGTCACCAATTCTGTTTTTATAAGAGTAGAGATGTTATATATATTCCCCTTGATTTTTCTTATGTATAAAGTTGTAATATAAAAGATTTTTATATTTCTTTACAGAGGGAGTATCTCTCTATAAAAAATATATTTATGGGTAACTAGTTACTCCCGCCTTTCTACTTCCTTTCGCTGATATGTTGGGCATCCGACAATGGGGTCCATGTGCCATGCACCAAACTAGAGTGCACAACAGCACGGTAGACGCACCCTGGTCGTAGCGCCGCAGTAATGCCCAACGAGCCGTCAAATCAAAAAAACCCCACCTTTCCAGCTTTAGCAGTAAGCTGGACGGACGAAGCAACAATATTTCACTGGGCCTGAATCCCCTTCTCCCTCGTCTTCTTGTTCAGAGAAAACCCCTTCTCAGCGATTGCATAGGGTTTTCTCATGGAGTGCCAGGTACAAATTCTTCATCCATCCCCGATAAATCCAACTCCCTTGGTCACGAGTAATCCTAGGATGGCAGCCGCCGCCGTTGATGCATTTTTCTTCCTACTGAATCTAGTGTGTTTCATTTGCACTACCCAAAGTGCGAGAACCCTGCAGGTTTTTGCGCCCTCAGCGAGATGCCACACTAGTTCCTTCTCATCCTAAAACAGGATTTTAAAAAGCGCACACTATGTTCCTAGAATCTTCTTTTCTATCCAGGAGGGTGGGGTTTTTTGAACATGCTGTCGACTAATTAGGAAATTTTGATTTCTATATTTGGATAAAAGGTACTAGTACCATGGTCAACACTGACGTAAAGGAGGAAATTATTTGTAGATTTGGATAGGGAATACATTGTGTTCTCATATTATTTTTCCTACAGTGCATTCCTTGCTCTGCCAGAACACATGTACTCAAGATGCTTGGCCTTGCCATAACTGAGTACACATTGAAGACAAGCCATGGATATAAGTTCCGAGTTGGGTTCATGAACCAAGAAGATCGTTGATTTATTTATGGTTGAACTTGGATAAACTTTCTCAAGTGTTACAAACTGAAAGTTGGCACACAAATGTTGATGAAAATAGCAGAACCTGGTCCCATCTCCACTGTGATCTATCACCCCGACGTTGTCCAAGTGTTCATCCATGTTAGTTTGTATCTAGTTCTTTCTTGTTTCCTTGATTACTTCTTAATCCACCTATTCTGTCTAACTAATGACAATTTAACTTTAGAAGAAGCAACGAATCTCTCACGAAGATGCTAGTTCTAACTAATATTTCTTATAATTGGTGGCGCGTGTAGGTTTTTTCAAAGTTAAGCAAGCTACTCATTTGTCATTCTATAAGAACTCGACTGTTACTTATGGCCCTAAAGTTGACTGGGACAACATCCAAAAGTTCCTACACTTTATTGATCATCTTGAGGTCCTTGTGGGGCATTTCAATGGTGGAAGGCTACGTGGGATATGTGTGCCACTGCTGCACTCGTTGAACAGGTCCAACTGTGTTGATAAACTTATGGTACGAGCTATTTCCTGTTATATATATTGTTCATAAATTCTTGCTTATACACAGTTTTACAGCTGTGATCTTCTAGAAACAGAAACTACCGAGTTCTATTGTTCCTTTACACATGCCGGACCATGGTCGGGGCAGACTTGCGCTTGGTCACAACATGATGTTTATGTTGACCTACTCCATTCCCCTTGGAGGTGAAAAGATACTTATTCATGGATGGTCTCAAATAATGAAGGCCCGTCCATCTTGGAGAATAGGACAGAATGTTATGTTCATGCTTTTCCATGGCTCTAAAGCGAATATCCTGTTTATTGACCACATTGCGAGATGAATCCGCTTTCAGAATGTTGTGGGTACGCGGGGTGGCGCATGGGCCTTGTCCTGGGGCTTGGCGGCCTCACCCTTGGTTAACTATAGGCAAAGTCGCACTGTTCGAGGCATGCTTTGTATGGTTGAACCTGTATAGGTACTCATACTGCTTTCAGCTATGGTTGTTAAGTGCCCTTGCTGGTTTCAGTTAAGGTTGTTAAGTACTCCTGCTACTTTTATAGTCTGTCATGTTTCTTCAGTCCTGTCTTCCTCTAGCCGCCAAAACCAAACCAACGCCGGCGGGGCCGCCTACTTCCACCTCCCAAGGCTGGCTGCGCCTCAACGCATGCATCGCCACCCTAACGTCTCCTAAATCGGTAACGCCGACGTCCGAGGCCCCGCCCTCGTCCTCCATGCGCTTTGGTGCGCTCTCCGTGGTGCTTCCCTATTGCGTTGTCGACATGGTCAACAAACAAGAGGAATCGGGACAGGACTATATGTGGATAGGATGACAGTAGGGGTCCACCATGTTCATGGCCGTACGCAAGGAAGTTCCTCATTTATTTATATACTCCATTGTCAGCGTATGGAAAAAGAAAATGCTTCCTCCTAGTGGTTTGCTAACATCTAGGAACCACCACATTGTCAGCGTAATAGTCAATAGACAACAGAACATCACAAGATCAGACAACACCTGGGAGGTTGCTGCTCGAGCGGTATTTTTTGTTGTTGTTGTTGTTGTTGAGACAGAGCAGGGTTTCAACTGGTCTGTCGCCGGTCTAGCCCAGGCTTATATTTTATGTTCACCACATGACCAGCCCAGCTATTTTTTCTTTGTGAAAATGAGCTGAGTTTATTTTTTTCTGAAGAATACCCAATCCAGGCCTACTTATTTTTCTACGCCTTGATGGGCTGCAACTCTTTCAAGACGCCTTCAAATCTTGAAAGTAATATGAAATGGGTTGTAAATATAAAAACGGATGACAAATTGGCAATTACTTTATAATTTCTAAAGATCTTCACATTTACAGATTCCAATTTCACTGGGCTTTAACCTAATTTAAATATAGCTTCAAAGTACTTTAAATCCGGCTTGACATTTCGGTATTACCAATAGTTTGGAACCCACAGAAATATGCGAAATTTAGTTTAAATATTTAACCCTGGCCCCGGCCAACAAAAAACGGACTGCAATAAATTGCATAAGAAGTTGGAATGAGCTATAAATTATTAAGAAAAATAGGGAATGGTCTGACTTGCGGGCCTATTAAGTTCACGCCTATGCAAGATTTTTTTACTTATTACATACGTCAACAAACGATTCTAGCAGACGTAACCGTTCGATGTCAATCCAACGGCCGTCGTGTTTCTTCAATCTATGATCTTCTTGCTCTAGCCACCAAATCCAGCGCCGGTAGGGCCGCTTGCCGCCGCCTCCCGTGGCCGGCTGTGCTGCCACGCAGGCCTCACCGCCCCTACTAGTCCCATCATTGGCCAGGCCATCCCTCTACCTACCCACATCCCTCCACTATTGCGGCATCATCGCCTCCGGGTCATTCCCTCCTGTGTCTCGCCGTCGTCCATCGCGCTGGTGTTCTCGGCATGGCGTGGTCAACATTGTCAAGAAATAACAACAACGGAAGAGGGATGTACATGGAGAGGCTGACAGTTGGGACCCACATGGTCCATGGCCACACACAAGCAAGTATCTCCTTATTATGCCAAAAAGAATGAATACTCCCAATGACAGCTCGAACCCACCAGTTACAACTTTGCATGCAAGGAAGTGCCTCATTACGCACAAAAAAATGAATACTCCCTTGCTAGCTGGGACCCCACCATAGAGGGAGGCTGACTTGTGGGCCTACTAAGTTGACGCGGACGGAGGGCTTTGTCAACTTAGTCAACAAACGATTGTTAACATCCAATGGGCGTTCTGCTTCTTTAACCTCTGATTTTCTTGCTCCGGCCGTCCAAACCACCGTGTGCTCTTGCCTCCCGTAGACGGCTGTGCTGCCGCGGAGGCCTCACCGCCCCCTACTACTCCCACCACTGGCTAGCCCATCCCTCTACTCACCCACACCCCCTATTATTCTACGGCGGCGGCAGCCTCACACCGCAGCCGAAACAGTCAACCCTAGTACTCCTCTCCGCATGGGCATCCACTGCCGTGTCTTCACTAGCTCCGCGTCGTCCCCTTCCTAGGCCTTGCTGTTTTCCACCATCTTGGTGCTCTCGGCGCGGCGTGGTAAATGGTGTCAAGGAACGACTTCCATCGAAAGAGTACTATACATGGAGAGGCTGACAGCTGGGTCCATGGCCGCAGCAAGGTAGTGCAACCTTATTATGCGCAAAATAATGATTCCTCCACCTGATAGTAGGGACCCACCGTATTTCGCAAAATATGTTTCCCCCTAGCTGCTGGAACCCACCAGCTACATCTTCGCACGCAAGGAAGTGCCTCCTTATCCTCCCCGACAGTCGGGACCCACCTGGTCGAAGCGTACGTAGTGTTGTCATTCTGGTCGCAAATGTGTACATACATACTGGTCGCTCGGTCTGTCTGTTGGCTGCAACGATGAACCATGACGAGTAAGGAATGCCACGTGTCATAGTAGAGGCGCACACATAGCATGCCACACAATACCGTTAATATCGTGTACACATACATACAGCTAGGGTGCAAGAAAGTAAATACGGCCATGTATGTACATACGAGCGGGCTCTCGAATGCCTACTCACGCATAAGTACGGTCAAGGCTTGTGTACATGGAGAGGTAGCGACGACGTCCTATTCATTGTTAGCCAACCGGCTACATCGGAACGGAGGAAACAATGTCGTGTTCACCGGGAGCCAAGTGATTGGGTCAAAACGTGTCCTGTTCATCAGGAGGCAACAGACTGGGTCGAAATGGGTCATGTTCAATGGGAGCTGACTGGCTTGGACGGAACAGCCGGAGCGGGGTCTGGCGTACTGCAAAACGGAGGAAAACGGCCATGCGTTCGGTCAAGTACGGTCGAAACGAGGTCCTATTCATCGGGAATGGTCCGGTGTACCGTAAAACGGAGGAAACATTCTTGTGTTTGAGCTCCTACACTCGAAATGGGGTGCTGTTGACCAGGAGGGGTGTGGCGTACCGCAAAACGGAGGGAACAGACTTTTTTTGGAGCGCCTACGATCAAAACGGGGGTCTTGTTCATCGAGAGGGGTGTGGCGTACCGCAAAATGGGACTCCACGGGCTATTGTTCATCCACCGTCTACTGCCGCGCTCCAGCCACCATAGGCTACTATTCATCCACCATCGACCACCTCCAGCCTCCACCTGTGACTGTTCATCCATGGATCTCCCTCCTGCCTCCACCAGCTACTGTTCATTCATGGGCTCCTGTTCATCCAGCCTCCACCGCTCCTCCACCGGCTACTATCAACCAGCCCTCTCCACAGGCTACTGTTCAACCACCCCTCCACGGGCTACTATTCATCCATCCCTCCACTGGCTACTTCTCAACCAGCCCTCCACGGGGTCCTATTCATCTAGCCCTCCACGGGGTCCTGTTCATCCAACGGCAACGACCTCTACTACCACGGGGTCCTGTTCATCCCACTACAAAAAAAGGCATCCGTGACATTTTGGGCCGAATGAATTTTTTTCTGTCATACTTATGACACTTCTATGATGATAATTGTGACAAAATCCGGTATCATCATAGATGTGGTGGGCTCCTACTTCTATGACAAAAATTCATGACAGAAAATGGGCTTTTCACCCTGGGCGGGCCGGAGACGCATCTGCTTGACATTCTTTGGGCCGCTCATGATGGAAAAAACCATGGTAGAAGCTAGGGCAAGGAAAATATCAGGGTGTTCCCGGTTACGGTGGGTGGTCGGGGCCGAGCGATGCACCGAGGTTTGCACGTTTCTCTCGTACGTGCACGCGCGTGGATGCGAGGCGTTCGGATCTAACTAAACCCGAGTGAGGCGTTCGCCTATTGAACTCGAGTGGTTGCACTACAGGCTACGCGTTACTGAACCCGAGCGATCGATCGATGGCTGTTAACTGAACCCAATCGAGTGATTCCTTCACTACTGCTGCTAACTGAAGCCGATGGATGCTGCCTCTGGATGAACAGTGAGCATTGCAGGCGGGGTTTGGATGAACAATTCCCGGTGGGGGTGGATGAACAGGACCCCGTGGTGTTGCCTCTAGATGAATAGGAACCCGATCGATCGAGCCGGTTGGGGCTGGATGAACAGGACCCCGTGGAGGGCTGGATGAACAGTAGATGGTGGAGGGCTGGATGTACAGTAGCCCGTGGAGGGGTGGTTGAACAGGAGCCCATGGAGAGGGCTGGTTGAACAGTAGTCGATGGAGTAGCGCGCGGTGGAGGTTGGAGGGGGGCGACGGTTGTTGGAGATATTACTACTAAGTATAAACCGGCCATGAGGGGGCGAGTTATGCCCAAAATGAGTTAATCGTGCTTGAAGCCCATGAAGAAAAGAAGTATGGCGCTTTACAGAGGAAATCTAACATGAAGGCCCAGGGCCCAAAGGCAGATTAGAACCCGTAGACATAAACCGCCATATGATATGTAACTTATGTTGTAAGGCAAGGAAATGTAGAAAGTGAGCCGGGCACGTTTATGAGCCGGCCTCGGGATTCTGTAAACCGCCGGGCATCAACCTGTGTATATAAAGGGACGACCCGGCGGCGATTTAAAGACACAAAACAATAACTCGAGAGCCAGGCAAAGCGGATTCGCTCCCTGGTCATCGAAACCGTAGCAGTTCGATCACAACTGGAGTAGGCTTTTACCTTCATCGTAAGGGGCCAAAATAGTATAATTCCTTGCGTCCCTTGTCCGCTTTAACCCCTTTAAGCTAACCCGTCGTGATGGCTCCATGAGTAAGTCCTTTCACTAGGACATCTGCCATGACAATTCCACGACAGTTGGCGCCCACCGTGGGGCTATCGCATGATGGTTTCGAGTTCTTGAAGGGCAGCTTCGAAGGACTCAAGGGATACACTATGGGCCGGATGACCAAGAGTCGTCGCGACAAGCTCTACATCGACGATGCAGGCAGGGGCCCCGAGGCCGGCTCGATCGAGTACGGGTACCGGATCCCCTTTGGTGGAATACACGTCTTCATTGGCAAGATCGGTGAACCGGGCCTTGATCCGGTCATCTGCACCGACATCATGGAGACGGCTCAGCATGCAAGACCTGCCCGAGTTCACCCTACCATAAAGCATGCCTTCGTGGGAGTCATCCACGGAGTGGAATCTGAGGATAGATCGGTATCTGGTGGCAAAACCATTGTTTACTCCGATGACGAGTCTTCAACCGGAGAGACTGAGTCGCTGTATCAGCTGCATGATGGCCGGATTAGCGGCGGTTCTGATGGTGACAATATTCCAGACCTCTCTGATCCGCCGAGCCGAGTTGCGATCTTTATGGCTGGTACACAGTTGGTGCAGCATTCTTCTACCGCAGCAGCGATGATTTCCGGTTCAGCAGCTGCAACACCCACTGCGGCAGGAGGCCCCGCGCTAACACCGGTTCGGGTTTTGTCCGATTTATTCGGCACTTTGGCGACGTTGCTGGCGGCTGAGGTTCACGCGGCGAGTCAGGATCAGCATAACGCGAAAATTGCAAAGGTGAAGGATCAGATAGCTCAAGCTAAGTTAGATCTGGCAGCGGAGAACACCAGGATGACCGCAGAGCGGGCCGAGTTAGAGGCACATGCATATCGGCTTATGCTGGATCAAAGCACATCAAATGATGTCATGAGGAGAAGGTACTGGTCTCACATGCCTCCGGCTTATGAGGGAAGGAATCTCTTTAACACGCCAGGAGCAAGAACCAGCAACCAGCCAGTGGTAAACTGGGTGGAGGCACCTGGAACGGGGGCGTTGGTTCAGCCGCGCGCGAGCGGATCTGCCTCGTCAGAAAAATGTCCTACCACAACACGTTTTGACGCCTCCGGGTCATTACTCTAACCCATTGGATAACATCGTCGCCGCCGCTTCATGATTGGCAGCTCTCCCAATCGAAGGTGAGTCTCCAGTAGCAGTTGAAACACGACAGGATAGAGAGCTCCTTCAGACGGCTTTGACCCAACAGCAGGCTTATTCGCACAGTCGTGAGAGGATTCATTCCACGCGCCACCCAAGTCGGAGCTACAGTAGGCATATTGATGAGCCGGCTGTATCAAGAAATGGGCGAAACCGTAACTCGCCGCGAGGGCATAACCCTACGGGTGGCGGAGCTAATGCCCAGGACGTGGTGGATCATGGTCGAGCACGTCGAGAAGCCGAGTTAGCGGCACAATATGCGGCTCGCCAGCTTACTCCGGTTCGTCCAACCACTTCAGTGGAACTAGGTGTGGTTTTTAGTTCTTTTGGGGTGTCGTGTCTCACCCCGTCCTTGCGTAACATGCGGCTGCCAAGGATTTCAAGGGTCCTCGTAAGGTGCTCAATTACACTGCCGATTTACCCCCTGAATCATGGGTCGAGAGCTATGAGATGGCAATGGAGACGCCAAACGTGGATGATGCGGCATGTGCTAAGTACTTCACCATGATGCTGGAGGGGACAGCTTGTACTTGGATGAAAAGTTTACCATCTAACTCCGTTGGGTCATGGGCTGAGTTAAAAAGCCGGTTTATCCTGAATTTCAAAGATACGTGCAAGCAGCCCATGTCAATTGTGCACTTAGCCGCCTATGTTCAAGAGGAAGGGGAGTCTACAACCCATTGGGTAAAGCGAGTCTCAGCTATTTTGCATTCATCAGACTGCATCAATGCTGATACGGCAGTTTTGACGTTGGAAGGCAATTGCTGGTTTACGCCTTTAAAACTGAAGTTGGGAAGGCTCAAGCATCACTGCAATGAGATGGCAACGCTCATGGCAGCTCTAGTTAATTATGCCGATTCAGATAGTACCAAGGACCCTGAGTATGAGGATGATAATTGGGGGAAGGGAAAGAAGAATGGCGGTCCCAAGGGGTAGCAGCATAAGCCGGCGGGTCATGGGAACAACGGTAAGCGCAAGGAGGATAATAGCTTGGACTTTGTGGGGAACACCAACACCCAGGATAATGGTCAGCACCATAAGGGTAAACCGCCCCAGTGGGGTGGAGGATCATGTCCCAATCTCGAGCGCCTGTTAAATCAGCCCCGCCCAAAGCACGGGTCGAAGGAAAGGCCAGCTATGCATCTTTGGAAATATTGCTTCATTATGCGGGAGTTCAAGAATTTAAATCTCTTTCAATATGACCATGGACCGCCTGGCGGTTCAGGAGGTGGTTTCCATGGGCCGGGTTATGCTGGAGGCAGCTCCGGTTCAAGATTCCAAGGCAACCAAACTGGACATGGCAATCAAGGCAATCAGGGAAACCAGGGAGGTTATAATCATCAAGGGAGTCAGCAGCAGCAGCAACAATCGGGTTATCTGAGTAATCCAAAGCAGTTGAATAGTGGACAGTACCATGTCTTCACCACTAGTTTGTGTAAGCGCGATCATAACCTTCATAAAATGTCGGTGTACAAAAAGAGGGTACACTTTTTGTACCCCTATAACTGTGCACGGGCAGTCTGAGCCACGGGCACCACCACACCAAGCAAGGCAAGGGAGGTGAGCCAGGGTAAGACCGAAGCTCAAGGGAACTACGACGCCAAGGCCAAGACCACGAAGGGCAAAGGGGACGAAGCGGACTCTCCTGGCAAGATCCTTGCCGGGAGACAGTTCTAGCAGCCCCGACAAGACCCTTGCCGCGGCGACTCGTCCCGCGCCTACGGAGCAAACCACCCTTGAGTCCACTGCCCCCAAAGGGCAAGGATTCGGGAGACATCCCCGTGACGGCATGCAGATCTTTGTAAAGACATTCAAGATCAGATACGCACTAAGGAGACGACAACCCTTGGCAGGATCCTAGCCGAGGAAGACCACAAGGCCCCCGGTAAGCGCCTTGCCGGGAATGACAGCAGGCGCCTCGGCAAGACCCTTGCCGGGGCCCCGGCAAGGCCCTTCCTGAGGACACCCGCGGGGCCACCATCAGGCCCACGCCGATTAAACCTCCACCACCTCATGCATGCAGCTGCCGACCCAACCAGCTGGGCAGGCACCTGCGTGGCGGCATGCAGATCTTCGTGAAGACCCACCACTGTGCCACCTCAGCTGCCTGCCTACCTACGTGGCATCGCAGGCGTCGCTGGCCAGGGCGCGTGTCGACACAAGAAGGAGCGGCGACGGACGAGACAGATCTCTCCCCCGTCCCCGATAAAGTAAGGACACCTAAGCAAGATGCATTTAATGCGCCTTGTCATGTAATGCGAGGTATAACCTCGCATCACTGTGCCCTTTCCACCTCCTATGTGCCACTGTGGCAACCCCTTTTTCTATAAAAGGAGGCCCGAGGTGACCAGGAGAAGAATTCGGCTTTTTGGAGCTCCTCCGCCCCATAGCTAGCTCAAGAACACAGATATACAATCCACCAAAGCAGGAGTAGGGTTTTATGCATCCTCGCGGCCCGAACCTGGATAAACGAACCGTGTGCTACCTGTTAGATCTGCTCTTCTCACGACCCCGCGCCCCGCCAGCCATAGTAGGGATTCTTGTGATCCCATAGGTGTCGTTCCCACCGACATCTCTGGCGCGCCAGTTAGGGGGCGCAATTGTGAGAATCGGCTTTAGCAGTTAGTTCGGCGCTTCTTCATCATCATGGCACCCAAGAAGAAGACGACGGTGGCGGTTGGCCAGTCGGAAGCGGGACAGCCCGTCCCGACGCAGGCTAGCAGCGGACCGGTCGCAGAGAGGACCCGGGGCGCTGCTCGTGAACACCAACACCATCCCAGCAGCCGGAGTTTGGGAGGCGGCGATGTTTGTGCGCCTTGTAACGGGCCACACGTCGCCAAATCCAAAGGCGGAGCCAAGTCCTTCGCGGGTGGAGCGGGGCCTTCCAAGGTCATCACCGCCCCGCCCGAAGGCGACGTGAGGGCCTCCAAGACTCCCACGCCGGCGTCAACAACGCGCTCCTCCTGGACAGCGCGCGACGAATGGCGTAATCACGCCGAAGATCCCGGGCATCGCCACGGGAAGAGCCCCGAGCGCCACTCCCGGGACGTAGAAGACACGCCCACTCGCCGAGGCGCTGGTGAAAACGGCATGCGACCGCGGGGTCGTGATAGAGCTCCTTCTGACATGGTCAGAAGTCAAAGCGCGTCGCGATCCGTGCAGGTTTTGCTGCCACCGACACCAGCAGAGGACCTGGCGCGCACGTAGTTGCTCCTCGACTTTCCTCCCACCATGGGGAAACTCGACGAATGGAGAGCCACTATCCGAAGCCTTGTCGCGGTGGCCAACAAAGACGAACCAAGTCCGGTGGGGCCCCCGGGTCGACGCTCCGATGGAGTCCCACGGACAAGTGGCGGAAAAGCCGGCGGCGCCGCGACCATGGTGCATTCACCTCTTCCCCATCCGGTACCGCGGACACCGGCTCGTCGCGACATCGCGGGCGACGCCATCTCCATAGCATCGTCTGACCCGCGGACCCACTGTGACCAGCGCCAAGTTCTTCGGGAACGAGCCCATGAAGATGCTCGAACCACTATCGAGCGCCGGCACGGAGCGCGCCACCAGTCAGACAGGCGAGCAGGGCCTGCTGTGAACCACCCGACCCCGGAGAGCCCTGGAGGCCTACCTTACGAGATAGGCTATCCGGCTTTCACCCGTGAGCTGCGGCAGTTCCAGTGGCCCACTCATCGCACCTTCAAACCTAATGTTGGCTAAAAGTACAGCGGCAAGACTCACCCGTCTAAGTTCCTCAGCATCTACACCATCGCGATGCAAGCCTCCGGAGCCCGCGACGATAAGGTGCTTGCGAATTACTTTCCATTGGCTCTTAAACCCAACGCCATGTCGTGGTTAATGCACTTGCCGGTAGACTCTATTTCCTCCTGGTCGGATTTGTGCCATGAGGTTGCGGGCGCCTTTATGGGGGGTCACCAAGCCCATGGCCAAGCAAGCGACCTGCATGTCATTCCCCAGAGGGGAGGCGAGAGTCTGCACAAGTATATACAGAGGTTCAGCCAGGTATAGTACAATATCCCTGATGTTCACCCTGCCGCCATCATCAGCGCGTTCCATCAGAACGTGCGTAACCGCAAGATGCGCGAAGAACTGGCAATGAACAAGGTGAAAGATGTGGCAGAACTCTATGTTCTTGCTAACAAATGTGCCCGAGCTGAAGAGGGAAGGAAGTACCCCGGCGAAGATGCCGACGTGGAAACCAACTCCTCAGATGAGGATACTGCCGCCCCGGGGAAGAAAGGCCGGCGCCGCAACAGGAAGCGCAAAGGTAAAGCTGTGCTTGCCGTCGAGGGATCTGACAACGCCGGCTCCGCCAAGAAAACCAAGGCAGATGACCCCGGCAAGGAAATTGCTGGATGTGTCGCCTGCCGGGCCTTGGCGGCTGCCGAGAAGCCAGGAAACTCCGACAAGCAATACTGCAAGATCCATCGCACCAAAGGCCATGATCTTCAGAACTGCCGACAGGTTGAGCTCCTTGCTGAGAAGCAGAGGGCTGAATATGAGAGGCGAGACAAGGAGAAAGGCCAGGGCGGTGCTGAGGGGTCCGGCAAGAAGTGTAACGGCCAGGCGGGCCGTCGCGGCAAAGATAAACAGCAGGAGAGGCCTGCCCGGGGCCGTGACAAAAAGCCAGAAGACGATGATCACGAAGAGGACGATGAGTCTGGTGACCAAGAATTTCATAAAGCTACAGAGGCCATGTGCGTCAATGGCGGCGCCTCGCTGCATACCTCTCACCGCCAGCTTAAACAGTGGGCGCGTGAGATTACAGCGGCGGAACCGTCGTTTGATGCCTGAAGGCCGCTGAAGTGGTCCAACACACCTATCATTTTTGACACTAAGGATCACCCTAATCGCACTACTGCAGTCGGGTGCTTGCCATTGTTGGTTTCACCAATGATACGGAACCTCAAGGTGACAAAGATGCTAGTCGATGGCGGGGCCGGTCTGAACTTAATCTCGCCTGCCGTGATCGAGAAATTGTAGATTCCTGATGAAGACCTCGAAGAAACGGGCACGTTTCAGGGGGTCAACCCGGGAAGAAGTCAACCAAAGGGAAAGGTCACGTTGCCCATGACTTTTGGGAGTGATCTGAACTACAGGACAGAAAGGATTGTGTTCGACGTTGCCAAGATCCCCTTGCCTTACAACGGGATCCTTGGCCGCCCAGGGCTGGCCAAGTTCATGGCGGCATCGCATTACGCCTACAACACCCTGAAGATGCCGGGGCCGGTGACGGTCATCACCGTCCCATCAGACAAGAAGGATGCGCTAATTTGCGCTGACCAACTCTACCAACAAACAGTTGCAGCAGCCGCCACTGCTAAGGCGCTTGCTCCTGCAGCTGGAGCCCCGGGAAGGCGAAAGAAGAAGACTGGTGAGACCTCAGGCACCCACTCCGGCAAGCGCACCTCTTCGGAGTGTAGCGCTCCCATCGAGGACGTGCCAGAGAGCTCCGCCGACAGAAACAAGGAGTCCAGGGCCACACCGCCGGGAACCAACAAGGTTTCTGTCAAGGAGGACGGCACGGGAGGAGCTTTTACCATAAGCTCCACCCTTGACGACAAATAGGAAGACGCGCTCGTCACCTTCCTGCGGGCGAATGTCGATGTGTTTGCATGGCAAGCATCCGACATCCTCGGCGTTCCCAGGGAGGTGATTGAGCACCACCTTGCTGTCTGTCCTCATGTGCGGCCCGTCAAGCAGAAGGTCAGAAAGCAAGCTTTGGAATGACAAGAGTTCATCGCAGAGGAGATCCGGAAACTAGAAGCAGCGGGTTTGGTAAGAGGAGTGCTCCATCCAACTTGGTTGGCCAATCCGGTGGTAGTGCGCAAGGCAAATGGGAAGTGGAGGCTGTGTATTGATTACACAGATATTAATAAGGCTTGTCCCAAAGACCCCTTCGTGTTGCCGCGCATCGACCAGATTGTTGACTCCACAGTTGGGTGTGATCTGTTGTCATTCCTCGATGCCTACTCCGGCTACCACCAGATCTTCATGACAAGGGAAGATGAAGAGAAAACGGCATTCATCACCCCATGTGGTACGTATTGCTTTATACAGATGCCTTTCGGGTTGAAGAGTGCTGGTTCAACGTTTGCAAGGGCGGTCCAGATTGGTTTTGAACCCCAGCTCCATAGAAATATGGAAGCTTATATGGATGATATAGTGGTCAAAACCAAGAACAGGGCAACCCTCATATCAGATTTACAAGAAACATTTGCAAACCTATCCAAGATCAATCTCAAGCTGAACCCTGAGAAGTGCGTCTTCAGCGTCCCGTCTGGCAAGCTTCTCGTGTTCTTTGTGTCACAGCGTGGGATAGAGGCCAATCCAGACAAGGTCAAAGCTATAGAGCAGATTGAAGCACCCAAGCGAGTCAAGGATGTGTGTCGGCTTGCTGGTTGCATTGCCTCCATGAGCAGGTTCATTTCCATGTCCGCCGAGCGCGCCCTTCCCTTTTTCAAGATTTTGAAAAAGGCGGGCCCGATGGAGTGGACGCCAGAAGCCGAAGCAGCATTGCAAGATTTGAAGAGGTACCTCTCCTCCACGCCAATACTAGTTGCGCCTAGGCCACATGAACTGTTGCTGCTGTACCTGGCGGCAACGAACCAGGTGGTCAGCGCCGCACTAGTGGCGTAGAGAGAAATTGATGATGAGGTAATAGCAGCGACGGAGCCTGATGCCACCGATGCCGAGACGACGCAGCCAATTGAAGTGCCGCCGAAGAAGAAAATGATACAGCACCCGGTCTACTTTGTTAGTTCCCTCCTGCAGGGGGCTAGATCGAGGTACTCCGGTGTGCAGAAACTGCTCTTCGGCCTTCTTATGGCCTCGAGGAAGTTGCGTCACTGCTTCCAAGCACACGAAATCACTGTCATCACTCGCCTCCCTCTGCAACGGATATTGCACAATCCAGACGCAACGGGAAGGATCGTAGAGTGGGCACTAGAACTGTCCAGCTTTCGCCTCAAGTTTGAGAGTACCTCGATGATTCAAAGCCGAGTCCTGGCGGAGTTCATTGCAGAATGGACCGCGACGCCTGACGAAGAAACCCAAGAGACTGCTCTCCCCGGCAAGGAGGCAAGTTGCGACTGGATCATGTACTTTGATGGAGCTTTCTCCTTGTAGGGCGCCGGGGCTGGCGTACTGCTTGTCGCGCCCACCGGAGAGCACCTCAAGTACGTGATCCAGATGCACTTCCCCAGGGAGGTGTCAACAAACAATATGGTCGAGTACAAAGGGCTGCTTGCCGGTCTTAGGATCGTGACGGACCTCAGAATCAAGAAACTCGTCGTCAGAGGCGACTCGCAACTTGTCGTCAACCAAGTCAACAAGGATTACCAGAGCCCGTTGACGATGGCCTACATCGATGAAGTGAGAAAGCTGGAAGAGCGTTTTGATGGTTTACAGGCAGAATACGTTCCCCGAGTGGAGAATGATATCACCGATTACCTGTCAAAACACGCTGCCCTCAAGCTACCTGTGGAACCAGGTACCTTTGTGCTTTGGCTAACTCAGCCATCCGTTGATCCATCAATAGAGCAGAACAAGAGGAGAAAATCAGGGCCCGGCAAGTACATTCCTGCCGAGCTCCCCGAAGCCGCCGACAAGGATGTTGCCGAAGACACTGAGCCCGCCACAGGACGGCTAGCTCCGACAGAGCATCAAGCTCTTGCCGTTGAGACAGCCGCTCCTGTAGCGGAGGAAATGCCTTTAGTCCTCGCCGTCGAGCCCCAGGCTCCAGGTGGGCACAGCATACCGTCCGATTCCTCCAAACAGGGGAACTTCCTGAGGAGTAGGAAGAAGCGGAAAAGGTAGCTCGTCGCTCTACTATGTACCAGTTCGTCGATGACGTCCTGTACAAAAAGAGGCCGAATGGCGTGAAATTGAAGTGTATCCCTCGAGAGGAAGGACTGGGGCTGTTGGCGGAGATACATGGAGGCATATGTGGATCCCACATAGGGTCAAGAGCCCTTGCCGGCAAGGCATTTCGGCAAGGCTTCTTCTGGCCCACTGCCCTCCAGGATGCGACGACACTAGTCACCAGGTGTGAAGCGTGTCAGTTCCATTCAAAGAAACTTCATCAGCCAGCTCAAGCCCTTCAAACCATTCCTCTCTCCTGGCCCTTCTCGGTCTGGGGGCTCGACATACTGGGCCCTTTCCCCCACGCTGTCGGGGGCTTTGAGTACTTGTACATCGCAGTCGACAAGTTCACAAAGTGGCCAGAGGTGGAAGCAGTGAGGAAGGTCACAGCTCAGTCAGCCGTCAAATTCTTCAATGGACTAGTGTGCCGTTTTGGTGTACCCAACAGGGTCATCACCGACAACGGTACACAGTTCACAAGCTGCAACTTCATGCAATATACCCGAGAACTTGGCAGCAAAGTCTGTTTCGCTTCCGTTGCTCACCCATGAAGCAATGGTCAAGCTAAGAGGGAAAACGCTAAAGTACTGCGAGGCTTAAGGACAAAGACCTTTGACAGGCTGCGCAAGAGTGGAAGGCGCTGGATTGATGAGTTGCCGACGGTTCTTTGGTCAATCAGAACGACGCCAAATCGAGCCACCGGCCAGACACCCTTTGCCCTGGTATACGGGGCAGAAGCAGTTCTCCCCACTGAACTCATATACGGGTCACCTCGAGTACTCGCTTATGATGAGCTTGAGCAAGAGCAACTGCGCCAAGATGATGCAACGCTCCTTGAGGAAGATCGTCTTCGGGCGGCTGTGAGAGCAGCGCGCTACCAACAAGCCTTGCGCCGCTACCATAGCCGCGAGGTTCATGCCCGAAGCTTTGAGGAAGGCGACCTTGTTCTTCGGCGTGTTCAATCGGCCAAGAACTCCAACAAGTTGACGCCAAAGTGGGAAGGCCCTTATCGGGTAATACGAGTCACCAGGCCCGACGCAGTCCGCCTGGAGACCGAAGATGCCGTTCCGGTGAGTAACTCCTGGAACATTGAGCATCTTCGCAAGTTTTACCCATGAGGCATGGCTTGCCGGGCCCCCCGACAAGCCACCTTTTGTACGAGCCTTGCCGATGACGCATGTAACCCTCTATACAAAGCCAGGCGCAGACCCTGAGCATAAATAAATGTAGCGCTGGCGTTATAGCATGCATGCTAGGTCGAGTCTCTTCCTTGGTTAGGGTTGATAGTGCTTAGCGGCGACTAACCCCTAGCTTAGAGGTCGAGTGTGCGTCTCTTTGTCTTTATTTTGTCTTCTTTGGTTCACAGGACACACAGATATCCGTGCCGAACCACTTGGGGAGAAAAAAAAGAGGAACAAACCAGCATCTAGCCCCCAGCAAGCCAGTATTGCCGGGGGATACAAGAGCAAAGATTCACCCACGACGAACCAGGGTTGCCGGGGACTGCAGCTTCAGATAATTTCTTCATCCCTCATCATGCATTCCATTATGGACTGAGGTATGTGAAACCTCATTTTCCCCTAAGCTACCTTGCTCCCATAACTCTAGGCCCTAGGGCTCATTCGTTGAGCCAAGCTTGGTCGTAGTCGCGACAGCGAAAGGATGAAACAAGGAGCCTGAACCCACCTCGTCCCTGCCTCCGCCAAAGGCGTGAGGAAGGTCGAGCGAAGTGGGTAGATGGCAAGGCCTGTTGCCGGGCAAGGAAATGTTTATCTTGAAGATATCAAGGATTTAGTCCTTGTTGTGGGTTCCACCCGCAAACAAATGACCAGGCAAGCATCCCTTTTTCATTAAAATCATTCCACTCAGGTACAGCCCATAGGGAATGAAAAACATGAATGATGGGATTACAAGTTTTAAATTCAACAAAGGCCCAAAGGCTTACAAACTAAA
The DNA here is from genome assembly GCF_003073215.2 of Triticum urartu. Taxonomy (NCBI): domain Eukaryota; kingdom Viridiplantae; phylum Streptophyta; class Magnoliopsida; order Poales; family Poaceae; genus Triticum; species Triticum urartu. Next base: position 311,703,540 of record NC_053027.1, read on the forward strand.
AATAGATAAGGTGCCCTTAATCCCTTTCTTGTTCCTCTCCTCAGGAGGCAGGTCAAGGAGGCAAAAGAGACAAAAGGATCGCCTAGACGAGCTACGGGTGACAGAAGACACCAAGAGAACATCTTGGTGGCCGTCCAAAGATGGATGGTGATGGCGGCGCCGGAAGCAGAGCTCGAAGACGAGGCGGCAGGACGTCAGCACGCGTCGAAGGCATCGGTGCCCGCGTACTCCGACTTGACGGCCTTGACGCCCGCCCTCTTCCTCTTCCATAGCCTCCCGACGCCAGCCGCCCAAGGAGATGACCCCGAGAAGTTCAGGGAGCCGGCGACGCGGATGATGGGGTCGCCGGTGCCGCACGGAGTGGCACCTGACACCTAATCAGACCTGTCATCCTGCTGCCTACTACCCTCGTCGGCGCTGCCGCTGTCCTCCTCGTCACTCCCGTCCGAGGAGGAGTCTTCACTATCAGAAGAGCTCTCCAAGAAGCACCTTGCACGGGTCCCAAAGGACCCGAAGACCTTGACGGAGAGAAGGCAACCCTCCATCAGCTTAAAATGCAGAGTGAGCCCCTCCGTCAAGCGGTGGATATGAGCAAACGTCTTCCATCCCCGACAAGGATACATCACGTGAGGGGCTGGGAAGTCGACGCGCACCTGCGTGCCACTGATCCTGTAGCCCCTCATGTGCAGCCGCAACAATTCTGGCGGATCGAACTCCATCTCCCGGGAGAATGGAGTCGGGAGACGAAGGCGATGGCGCGGCGGCCGGCGCAGCCTGACGAAGAACTCACAAGGGTCATCCAAAACATGGCCCTCCATTGGAGGAGGAGCCGATGGCGGAGGTGAGGCCGGCGCGCCGCCCCGTCCTCCTCTTCCCCGAGCGCCCCGGCCTCACCCATGGCCTCGCCCCCTCCCCCTTCCCCTCGTGGCTGGCTCTGCCACCGCAGGCGCAGGAGAAGGAGGGACGCGTTGTCGAGCGGCGACCCTCGCCGCCACTATTGAAGGACCGGGATTCCCTCTCTCCGCTGAAGCTGAAGGAAGAAGAAGATGAAAGAATGCGGGACGCCATCCCCCCCTCCCTCTCTTTATAAAGGATCGGGGTTGGGGCTCGGCCGCCCCGCTCGGACAATCAAGATACGGAAGGCGCAGGGAGCTAGGACCGACCCGCCGCCCCAACCAGCGACGTCCTGGTTTCCCGCCTCCACCGTTTGCCACCCCAGGCGCATGGGAGACATGTGGCGGACGTGCAGAACCGAGGGGACGGGTGAGATGACCACTCCCCACCCCGTGATCGTGGGAGGTGGACGCCTTGAAGACCGCGCCTCAGCCCCATTCAGTAAATGGGCCATGCCTCCACGCCTCCCTCTGTTTATGGGGAAGGCGCGAACCGCCCCTTTACTATGATGTGACGCATGCCTGCGAGAACCAACCCCACGCATGCCGCCCACGTCACACGCGCCTCCCCACGCCGCGCCATGCGCGGGAGTCGTGGGAAGCGCAGCGCGCGAAGAACCTTACCGCGGTAAAAACCGCCCCGCCTGCCTGCGCACCATTTTTGGGCATAGCCCAACAATGCGTTGCGCTTATGTGTGGCCCAGGCCCGGAGGCTCCTGTCAGTGTACAAAAAGAGGGGTACACTTTTTGTACCCCTATAACTATGCACGGGCAGTCTGAGCCACGGGCACCACCACACCAAGCAAGGCAAGGGAGGTGAGCCAGGGTAAGACCGAAGCTCAAGAGAACTACGACACCAAGGCCAAGACCACGAAGGGCAAAGGGGACGAAGCGGACTCCCCCAGCAAGATCCTTTCCGGGAGACAGTTCTAGCAGCCCCGACAAGACCCTTGCCGTGGCGACTCGTCCCGCGCCTACGGAGCAAACCACCCTTGAGTCCACTACCCCCAAAGGGCAAGGATTCGGGAGACATCCCCGTGACGGCATGCAGATCTTTGTAAGGACATTCAAGATCAGATACGCACTAAGGAGACGACAACCCTTGGTAGGATCCCAGCCGAGGAAGACCACAAGGTCCTCGGCAAGCGCCTTGCCGGGGATGACAACAGGCGCCTCGGCAAGACCCTTGACGGGGCACCGGCAAGGCCCTTCCCGAGGACACCCGCGGGGCCACCATCAGGCCCACGCCGACTAAACCTCCACCACCGCATGCATGCAGCTGCCGACCCAACCAGCTGGGCAGGCACCTGCGTGGCGGCATGCAGATCTTCGTGAAGACCCACCACTGCGCCACCTCAGCTGCCTACCTACCTACGTGGCATCGCAGGCGTCGCTGGCCAGGGCGCGTGTCGACACAAGAAGGAGCGGCGACGGACGAGACAGATCTCTCCCCCGTCCCTGATAAAGTAAGGACACCTAAGAAAGACGCATTTAATGCGCCTTGTCATGTAATGCGAGGGATAACCTCGCATCACTGTGCCCTTTCCACCTCCTGTGTGCTACTGTGGCAACCCCTTTTTCTATAAAAGGAGGCCCGAGGCGACCAGGAGAAGGATTCGGCTTTTTGGAGCTCCTCACGCCCCATAGCTAGCTCAAGACCACAGATATACAATCAACCAAAGCAGGAGTAGGGTTTTACGCATCCTCGCGGCCCGAACCTGGATAAACGAACCGTGTGCTACCTGTTAGATACGCTCTTCTCACGACCCCGCGCCCCGCCAACCACAGTTGGGATCCTTGTGATCCCATAGGTGTCATTCCCATCGACATAAAAGGGCAGTAATCTCCGTTGAACCGGTAGTGCCTCGTTATCTGCACTGGTCTGAACAACCCATTGTGTGGAGTCGAGAGGATTATCCACCCCGAGTTGATAATCCGGGTCACCTGGCATTAGTGGTGGCACCTCAGGTTGGGAGGTACAAGTTCACCAAGATACTCATGGATGGAGAGAGTAGTATCAATATCCTTTATTATGAAACCTTCCGTCGCATGGGGTTGACAGATAAGAATCTTGAACCGTCGAACACCGTCTTTCATGGTGTGGTGCCAGGTAAATCGGCGTACCCAGTTGGTAAGATAGCTCTAGAGGTTGCTTTTGGAGATGATCATGATTCAAGATCAGAAACATTGACTTTTGAAGTGGTGAAAATCAAGAGCCCATCTTGTCAGCATTCTGGGAACGGGGGTCCCCAGATTTGCCTGCCTGCGGCCTGCGGCGTGGCTCAGAGGGGGGCCCAGCGCGGCCCATCTTCACCAACACAAACCCAAGACCCCTGCGAGGGGCCAAGCTTCGCGGGGCGGATGAGCGGAGCTTCCTCAGGCGCGGCCTCGTCAGGCTGGCTCACGAGGAGGCGGAGAGATCAAGGCGGGGTACCTCACGAGGTGCCCGTGACGCAAGCCATGATGACCGGGGGCGCCAGGCGGGTGCCAGCCCGCGCAGCGTTCACCCTTCCTCTTTGGTGCAAAGGGGGCAAGCGCAGCCGCGGAGTACCAAGGCATCAGGCAAAGGTTGCCATTTCGGTGCAACGAGACCAAGACCAGGAGGACTACGAGATGGAGGTCACCGTGGAGCCCAAGACGGCGTCATCACCAGAGCTTTGCGCAGGCGAAGACTACTTTTGTCAGGATAGTTTATACTAGCTGTCCCCCTTCAAATTAGCCCGCCATTGTTGGCTCCCTTCCCGCTCGATATTTGGGAAGAGGACCAGGGCCTCTACAAATAGGACCAGTCACCCACAGAGCCAAAGGAGGCTAGAGGCGAGAGGCTGGGGAAAAAAGAGCTGGCCAGAGAGTTGGAAAGATAGAGAAGATCAGGTAGAGAGAGAGAGGGGTGACTGAGCTCCTCCCAACAGTTCATCGCCCCAGCCAAGAGCAGACCCTCGCGAGGCTGTTCTTCCTTGTATGGTTCATCATCATAAGCCCAAGAGGCAATCCACCACACCACACACTGGAGTAGGGTATTACACCACAACGGTGGCCCGAACCAGTATAAACACTGTGTCTCTTGTGTTGTTCTTTCCTTAGTTTAGATCCTAGTAAGGCGGAGGAGTGCAGGTAGGTAGGAGGCGAAATCTCCGCGCGCACCCCAGTGTTCGAACCTCAAGGGTCTGTCAGAACCTGAAATCCGCCATTTGGCGCGCCAGGTAGGGGTGCGCTGGGATTCGTCTTCCACCGCCCCGTTCTCCTCCGACCATCACGCCCATGTCTGACGCTCGTCGGGCCCGCGCCGAGCGCCGGGCCGCGCTTGCTGCCCGCGTTGCTTAGGCGGCCCCTGTCGGCGGGCATCCTCGTCGTTCCCCGTCACCTGCCGTCAACGCCGCCACCGGCCCGGCGGGGGATGAGCAGCAAGCATCGTCCCAGCATCCATCCGTGCGGCAAGACGGCCGCACCGCAACTCCCTCACTCACCCCAGCTGGTTCTTCATCCCGCGCGCTCCGCGCGCCCATGGAGGCTCGGGCTGCACTCCTCGCGGCGAACAAGCTCCTGCGCTACCATCCCGTCGACGACGTCTATGAAGAATGGCTCGACCGCGTCACCGAGCTCGTCCGCGCCCCAGGGGGCTCTCCCGCGCCGTCCGTTCCGCTGCACCGCACCCCGCCCCGCGCGGGAAATGAATCTCCGGCGGCGCCCTGGCTGCCTCCTCCTCAGGAAGGATTCAGGCGCCAGCGCAGTAAGAGCAGAGTGTCAAGAAGTCCCTCGCCCGCAGGAAGCTGCCCGGGCGCTCCCTGCTCCAGCACGTCGCGACCATGCTCCTGCTCCCGCACGTCAAGACCCCGCGCTGCTCCTAGCTGCAGCGCGTGGGGACATGCAAGACCATGTTCCCCAACATTCAAGGCTTCCCGTGGCCACAGCAGGCTGCCGCACCTTCACCGCCGAGCTACGCAACGTCGCGTGGCCCGGCAAGTTCAAGCCAGACTTGCCTCCTCGCTACGACGGCACGGCTGACCCTGCGGAGTTCCTCCAGCTCTACAGCTGGGCATCGAAGGTGCCAACGGAGACGAGAAGGTCATGGCGAACTGGTTCCCCATGGCACTCATGGACGGGGCCCGCACCTGGCTCCTGAACCTGGCTCCAGGCACAATCTCCTCCTGGGACGAGATGCGCACCCGCTTCATCGCCAACTTCCAAGGCACTCGTGACCGGCCGCCCGCCGTGAGCGACATGCGCCGCATCAAGCAACTGTCCCGGGGAGACCCTGCAGAAGTACATCCAGCGCTTCAACAGCGCGCGCCTCAAGATTCCCAAGGTGACTGAGGAGGCCATCATCTCGGCCTTCTCCGACGGCGTGCGCGACGTCAAGATGAAGGAGGAGCTGGCGATGCATGAAGACCAAGTGCGCCAGGGCCGAGGAAGGGCGTCTCTCCCTCCTCAACCTGTCCACCGCAGACCCAGAAGAGAAGAAGCCCAAGGCCAAGGATGTGAAGCGCAAGGGGGCTGCCGTGCTCACGGCAGAAACAGACACCAAGCGGGGCAGAGATCAGCCCGAACCTTCCAAGGGCAGCCGGTACTGTGTGTACCACGACCTCCACACCCACAACACCAACGAATGTCAAGAGCTCCGAGCCGTGCGAGAAGGAAGGATCGGCCGTCGCCCTGACCGCAGTGACCGGGGCTACGGCCGAGGAGGAGGAAGGAACGCAGGACGCTGGGAAGACCGTGGCCCGCGCCAAGGGTGGCGCGATCAACCTCGCGAGGATCGCTGGCAAGATCAGCCTCGCGAAGGAGACTGGAGGGATCAGCCTCGCGAGGATCGCCCACAAGGCAACGCAGGCCTCCCACCGCTGCCACCGCAGCCAAGGAGAAACAAAGACCACCACTAGGACGAGGGGGATGGGGGCTTCCAGGAGCCGCGCGCGATCGCCTGCATCCTGGGTGGGGCCCAAGCCCCAGCCTCTCAGCGCATCTTCAAGCAGTTCGCCCGCGAAGTGAATGCAGTCCTCCCCAGGCTCGAAGCCACGCGCCCTCTCAGGTGGTCGGCATGCGCCATCACGTTCAGCTCAGCAGATCAGCTCAAGTGTGCGGCTACAGCCGGAGTCCTCCCGATGCTTTGTTCCCCAATCATCAGCAACGTGGTGGTCACCAAGACCCTCATCGATGGCGGGGCAGGGCTCAACGTCCTGTCCGTGGAAACATTCAACAACCTCCAAGTGCCCTACAGCCAGCTTCAACCAACCAAGCCTTTCTCCGGTGTCACTGACGGCTCCACGGTCCCGATTGGGCAGGTCCGCCTCCCTGTCACCTTCGGGGCATGCGACAACTACCGCACCGAGCTCATCGACTTCGACGTCGCTCACATTCGCCTGCCGTACAACGCCATCCTTGGGTACCCAGCACTGGCCAAGTTCATGGCCGTAACTCACCACGGCTACAATGTCCTCAAGATGCCAGGAAGCGGCGGAGTCATCACGGTGCCCTGTGAAGAGAAGGACGCGGTGTGTTCCCTGGAACGAGCCTTTCAGGCCGTGTCACTGGAAGACTCGGATCGTGGAAGCAGGAGGCCTCCCGAGACCGCCCCAAAGAAGAAGAAGACATCGTCCGGCCCGACCACTCAGGAGGCAGGCCCCTCTAGGCCCGCGCCTGCCCGGGGGGAACCTCCTTCCATCGCATAGGAAAGCGCGCCCGGCGCCCTCCTTAGGCAGGGCTCGGGGGCTCTCCCCTGGAGGGCCACCGACCTAGCCAGGGTCATGAGGGAGGCGCTTGGGCACCACATGGAGGCGTGTTTCGAAGCACGTTTCCCTCAAGAAGGAGCAAGGCAAGGAGACCCAGACCCTCAGGAGTTCGTCAGCAAGGCAATTCAGGAGCTACATGAGTCAAGAGTCATGAAAGGCGGCCGCCGCCTACCAGCAGTGGCTCCCCATCCAGGCGAGGATGGTGGGCTGCGCGTCAGCGTCGACATACCGGGGCTCAACCGAGTCGCCTCTCTGGAGCGCCTCTGTCCCTCGCGAGTGGGGCGCTGCGGAGGCCCACCCCAAAGCTACGTTCGCATGCCTTATGGCTTGCCGAACGTGGCTGACACGTACCAGCGCCTCATGAGGGGCATCACAGAGGCACGGGAGGCCAGGCGGTCCGCAGCCCTGGCAGGGATGGAGATGGCCCGTGAGGAGCCGCCAGCGCCTCCGGAGCCTCCTGAGGCCCCTGGGCCTGGGGGCTCGTGAGGATCGGCTTCCACAGCCCGGCGAGTCTGCTACACCAACGCTCCTTTGTCCTTAACATCATCAGGTGACATCTTTCGAGTTTTATTTCCAGCTGGGAGCGCCCCCCCAGGGCTGCATTATTCCCAGGCCGCGTGGGTCCGTCCCTGCGGCGTGTATCCCTTTTTTATTCCATGTTGTTAGCTTACCTTGTTGGGGGCGCCCCTCGGGCTGCATGACCCCCCAAGTCGCTCGGGCCTGACCCAGTGATATCCGCATTCCCAGCATCTACTTGAACGAATCCACTCCTTCGCGGCTAATGTGTTTTACCTAGTTGTCTGCTCAGCTGACGCCAACTAACGGAGCTGCTCCCAAACGGCACGACGCTTGCGCATGGGTCCGTCCGTGCAACGCTGACAAACCTGGATGGCTGAGCTCTGGCCGCGGCAGCCCCGCATAGCGTCACCTCATAAAGCCTTCAGTGCCTCACTACCTCTCGGAAGTAACCAACGGCTGACTGTCAATTGTCATGGCAACCCCTTGTTTCTTCTATGATGGACCTGCAGGACCTCCCGAAGGAGCTGCGTCAAGCGAGGCCCTTGCGGTGTCTCCTTCGCTCTCGTCTGCGTGAACCTCTTGCACGTTAAAGGGGGGGTGCCTGAGCATCACGACTCAGGGCTCCTACTGGCTCTCCAGCCCTCACCCTCTGGCCTTGACCACGGCATCGCGACCTGGCATACCAGCGATGGCTGAGACTCGCTCGAGGGCCGGGACCCGGGGACGTAGAGCAGAAAGGGGAGCAAAGGCGAGAGGGGAGAGACACACAAGGACCTCACCGAGCAACCTCGCGCCTGCCGATGCACGGACCCGGCGGCACAGTAGAGAGCGGCCCCTGATCCTCGAGCTTACAAGCCCCCATGGGATGCGTTTTCAATTCCTCGCAGGGAACAGATCCTAAAGGGACACAAACTACGCACGACCCTACAAAAGACGCCATCATCAACAGTGGGCCGTCAAGCACCGACGCCAACCCCATCCATATCAGAGTCGGCGGCGGCCTAACAAGCCCGCCCTGCTCCAGGAGCGGCGCCGGCTCGGGGGCTCGTAGCTGTCGTCGCTCGTCTCTGGAGTCGCAAAGAGCTCGCCGGAGTCGCTGGAGCCTCCGACGCCTCCACCGCCTGAGGAGCCGCCAAGGGAGCGGCTGGCGGGCCCAGCCCCAGAACTGCGGCGATATCACTGCCGCAACATCCGCCCCAGAACTCTCGAGGTAGGAGACCTCGTGCTCAGGCGGGTTCTCTCCTGGGAGGGGCTGCACAAGCTCTCTCCCATGTGGGAGGGCCCGTTCAAAGTTGTTCATGTTTCCAGGCCCGGCTCTGTGCGCTTGGAGACTCAGGAGGGGATGCCAGTCCAGAATGCATGGAACATCCAGCACCTCCAGAGGTTCTACCCCTAAAAAGGCCCAGAGCCTGTGAAGAAGGCGAATGCCTGTGAATCTATCGCGTTTTGGAAAAGGCCCAGAGCCTATGAAGAAGGCGAATGCCTGTGAAGCTGTCGCGTTTTGGAAAAGGACCGGAGCCTGTGAAGAAGGCGAATGCCTGTGAAGCTCTCGCGTTTTGGAAAAGGCCCAGAGCTTGTGAAGAAGGCGAATGCCTATGAAGCTATCGCGTTTTGGAAAAGGCCCAGAGCCTGTGAAGAAGGCGAATGCCTGTGAAGCTATCACGTTTTGGAAAAGGCCCAGAGCCTGTGAAGAAGGCGAATGCTAGTGAAGCTGTCGCTTTTTGGAAAAGGCCCGGAGCCTGTGAAGAAGGCGAATGCCTGTGAAGCTATCGCGTTTTGGAAAAGGCCTAGAGCCTGTGAAGAAGGCGAACGCCTGTGAAGCTATCGCCTTTTGGAAAAGGCCCGGAGCCTGTGAAGAAGGCCAACGCCTGTGAAGCTCGCCGCCCGTGACACCCTCACGTAATAATGAGTTGGGGCTGTACACGCCCCGGAGTCTCAGGAGCGCCGGCCTTAGGCCCTGGGGCTCCCTCCCACGCCCAGTGGTAGCACTTAGCTCCGCGCTAGTGAGAAGACGTCGAAGACTAGATTAGGTGCCGGACGCGGCTTTTCATTTGCTTTCCGCAGTTGGCTTGTTCCTCCTCATTCGAAGTTTTATTGAAGTTGTTGTCGTCTTTGGCTTGTGGTTCTTCGACTTTTCACTCTCCTGCCTTGACTTCTCTTGTGCAAGGCCTCACGAGGAGGGCAGCTGAGCGCCCTCGCGAGTGTTCCTATCTTAGTCATTCAAAGAATTCGCGGCCTAGGCCCCTTACAGGGGAACCCCTCCAGTCCGTGCCCCACGGGCACCGCGACACAAACAAAGGGCCTGGGTCGGTTGCCCCCCCCCCACGGCCGGGGCCGGGAACTATCCACGCTCAGGCACGTAGCCGGAAGGTACGGTAACGAAAGCAAAACGATGATTAACAGCAATAACCCAAACACGCCCCCGCGGGGCTCCACGCTATTGTCTTTGTTACGAAGGAAAAAAGGAAAAGAAAGAACAAATCCGGTGCGGCTCGCCTCACACCGGCCTGCAGGGAAGGCCCAAGCTGCCTCCGGAGCTTAGGCGGACTCCCTCTCGCGCTTCACCGGGGCGCGACGGCGGGCGGACACATTGCCACCCCCAAGCAGATACGACGGCGTGGAGGCTGACCGCGGCCACCGCTAGAAGAGTTGCCGCCCGAAGAAGAACCAGAGAAGCTTGAGGAACCCTGAGCGTCGCCGGCTGCGCGAGCGCTGCCCTCTCCATCATCACCGGAGCTGGGTTCCCAGCCTCGGTCATCACCCTCGGGGCAACACCCTGCACGGCGACCATCTTCCCCAAACACCCTCACCTAGAGGACGGCTCAGGCCACGCGCGCGGGCAAACGTCTGCCAACCGCGGGCCAGGAATAGGCTCCCGGCCGCGAAGACCTCCAGTGAGACCCATGAGGCCCGGCTGCAGCAGCCGTCGGCCTGGAGCTAGAGGCCGCCCGGGGCGCCGGCCGAGAGCTCGCCAAGGAGGAACCGAGGAAGTGGAAGCCAGGTGCTGGTCGGCCCCGCCGACCACACGACGAACTCCGGCAGCACTTCAGCATTGCGAAAGCGCGGCCTAGGGGGACGAGCAGCCAGAGCGCGCCACCCGGCTGCAGCAATCCGCTCGTCGCTATGTTGAAGATCACCTCCACGGCCGCGGGGAGCCACCGTGGTGGCCACAAGATGTTTACGAGGGCGCCCTCGGCCGCGCTTGGGTGGGGTAGAGGCAAGCTCAACCTGGTGAGCCTTCCCCTTCTCTGCGGCCGAGAACCTCCTTGACGGGGCCATGAAGAAAAGGAGAAGCAAGGAGGGCTGAACTGGAAGGGGGCGCGCCGGTCCATACTTATAACTGGCGATGGCCAACCAACGCCCCCCACGATTGCAGGTAATTATGACCCACTTTGCATGCAGGGAATTGTCCAATCCGTGCAGTTGCCGAGGCGCCATGGGGAAGTGGAGACGCCCACGCCCAATCAATTGCCACGCGGCGCCCAAGGCCGCAGGCTGTTAGGGCCCACGGCGCTTCGCTCTTGCCCTTCCGCCTCCCTGCACGGCCAAGTCCGGGCGCGCCTTGGGCCCGAGGGCTACTGTTGGTGTTCTGGGAACGGGGGTCCCCAGACTTGCGTGCCTGCGGCCTGCGGCGTGGCTCAAAGGGGGGCCCAGCGCGGCCCATCTTCACCAACACAAACCCAAGACCCTCGCGAGGGGCCAAGCCTCGTAGGGCGGACGATGCGGAGCTTCCTCAGGCGCGGCCTCGTCAGGCTAGCTCATGAGGAGGCGGAGAGATCAAGGCGGGGTACCTCATGAGGTGCCCGTGACGCAAGCCATGACGACCGGGGGCGCCAGGCGGGTGCCAACCCGCGCAGCGTCCTCCCTTCCTCTTTGGTGCAAAGGGTGCAAGCGCAGCCGCGGAGTACCGAGGCATCAGGAAAAGGTTGCCATTTCGGTGCAATGAGACCAAGACCAGGAGGACTACGAGACGGAGGTCACCGTGGAGCCCAAGACGGCGTCATCACCAGAGCTTTGCGCAGGCGAAGACTACTTTTGTCAGGATAGTTGATACTAGCTGCCCCCCTTCAAATTAGCCCGCCATTGTTGGCTCCCTTCCCACTCGATATTTGGGAAGAGGACCAGGGCCTCTACAAATAGGACCAGCCACCCATAGAGCCAAAGGAGGCTAGAGGCGAGAGGCTGGGGAAAAAAGAGCTGGCCAGAGAGTTGGAAAAGATAGAGAAGATCAGGTAGAGAGAGAGAGGGGTGTGTGACTGAGCTCCTCCCAACAGTTCATCGCCCCAGCCAAGAGCAGACCCTCGCGAGGCTGTTCTTCCTTGTATGGTTCATCATCATCAGCCCAAGAGGCAATCCACCACACCACACACTGGAGTAGGGTATTACACCACAACGGTGGCCCGAACCAGTATAAACCCTGTGTCTCTTGTGTTGTTCTTTCCTTAGTTTAGATCCTAGTAAGGTGGAGGAGTGCAGGTAGGTAGGAGGCGAAATCTCCGTGCGCACCCCAGTGTTCGAACCTCAAGGGTCTGCCGGAACCCGAAATCTGACACATCTCATGCCCTATTTGGACGGCCGGCTTATGCTAAGTTCATGGCACGGCCCTGTTATTTTTATCTGCAGCTTAAGATGCCGGGTCATAAGGGGACCATCACAGTGCATGGGAGCTGAAAGATTGCTTTGGAATTTGAAGAAGGTGATGCGGCCTATGCTGAGTCAGTTTGTGCAACAGAGGAGTTGAAGTTTTACAAAGACAATGTTGATATGGCAAATATGGCTTCTCTGAAAAAACCACTACAGAGCATGATCCGGCTTTGATGTTTAAATCGGCCGAGGAGACTAAGGTGGTTGACTTTGTTCTTGGTGATTCATCTTGGCAGTTTAGTATCAGCGCTAACCTGGATCCGAAATAGGAAAGCACGCTCATCGAGTTCATCCGTGACAACCGGGACATCTTTGCATGGAAACTACTGGGGATATTACAACTGGGCATAAACCGGCCTACCTGGGCCGGATTAACTTCGTTAGTAGTTCAAGGGTGTTAAAGCCCAAAGAGGCAGATAAAGGCCCAGGGCCCGTAGTCGGTTTACAACCTGTAGCCGTACACCGGCGTTTGTGCATATACTTGTACTGTAAGTTAGGAACAAGGAGGGACCAACCTGGATACGAGTATGAACTGGTGTTGGGACTCTCTGAACCGGAGGGCGTCACCCGTGTATATAAGGGGGCGACCCGATGGCGGTTCAGGGACAACAGACAACAACTCGAGACATAGGCGAAGCTTGTTTGCTCCCTAGTCATCGAAACCCCATCAATTCCATCACAACTAGACGTAGGCTTTTACCTTCCTTGAAGGGGCCGGACTAATATAAACTCTCTTGCGTCCTTTGTGTCCGCTTTAACCCCTTCAAGCTAACCCGTCGCGATGGCTCCACGACTAAGTCCTTTCTCTAGGACATCTGCCGTGACAAACCCACGACAGTTGGCGCCCACCGTGGGGCTATCGCACGATGGTTTCCGGTTCTTGGAGGGCTTCTTTGAAGGACTCGAGGGCTATGCTGTAGGCCGGATGACTAAGAGTCGTCGCGGCAGGCTCTACATCGACGACGCAGGCTGGGGCCCCGAGGCCGGCTCAATTGAGTACGGGTACCGGGTCCCCTTTGGTAGCATTCACGTTTTCATTGGCAAGATCGGTGAACCGGGCCCTGAGCCAGACATCTGCACCGACCTCGTCGAGACGGCTCAGCGTGCGCAATCTGCCCAGGTTAAACCGGCCATGAAGCGTGCCTTCATGGGAGTCATCCATGGAGGAGGTTATGAGAATGGATCGGGATTTCATGGGGCGACTGTCATTTGTTCCGGTGACGAATCTTCGACCGGAGAAACCGAATCTCTTTATCAGCTACAAGATGGCCGGATTGGGAGCTGTTCCGATGGCGACAGTATTCCAGACCCCTCTGATCTGCCCAACCGGGTTGGAATATTCATGGCTGGAACACAAGCAGCGCTTCATTCTTCGACAGCTGCGGCAACGATTTCTGGTTCAGCAGCAGCGACGGCTGCCGGGGCAGGAGGCCCTGTGCGCCCGCCGGCTCAGGTTCTATTAGAACTATTTGATGCGTTGGCTGTCCTTATGGCGGAAGTCAATCCGCTAGATCAGGACGTTCACAATACGGAGATTGCAAAGGTAAAGAAACAGATCACCCAGGCCAAGGCGGATCTGGCGGCTGAGGACACCAGGATGGCCGCAGAGCGGGCTGCTTTAGATGCACAAGCCTACAGGCTTATGTTGGATCAGAGCGCATCGCATGAAGTCATGAGGAGGAAGCACCAATCCCGCTTACCTCCGGTTTTCGAGGCCAGAGACCTTTTCAACACTCCAGGGCCAAGAGCTGGCAATCCGCTGGAGGGGAACCGGGCAGAAGCCCCTGGGACCGGTGCACCGGTTCAGCCTCGTCAGATTGACCCGCCTCGTTAAAACACCATTGTACCTCAGGCTGCTTTAACACCCCCGGGTCACTACTCCAACCCAATGGACAATCTTGTTGCCGCTGCTGCACGGCTGGAGGCCATTCCAATTGAAGGTGACTCGCCGCAGGCAGTAGAGACACGGCGGGTCAAGGAACTTCTGAGGACAGCTTTGGCCCAACAGGAAGCATACTCGTACAGCCGGGACCGGATCCACTCGACCCCTCGTCCAAGACGGAGCTATAGCAGACATATGGATGAACTGGCAGTGTCGAGTAATGAACGACGTGGGGCACCCCGGAACAACAATCCGGCGGGTGGTGCTGATGACGCTCAGGGAGTGGTGGACTGGGCCCGCGCGCACAGGGAGGCCGAGTTAGCCGCACAGCATCAGGCTTGACAGCTCACGCCGGTTTGTCCAACCACCTTGACTGAACCTGGTGCTACTTCTAGTTCTTTGGGGGTGCCTTGCCTTATCCCCGCTTTACGCAACGTGCGCCTGCCCAAAGATTTCAAAGGCCCGCGCAAGGTACCAAATTACACGGCGGATCAACCTCCAGAGACATGGGTGGAGAGCTATGAGATGGCCATGGAGATGCTTGATGTGGATGACGCGGCGTGTGCAAAATACTTCACCATGATGCTCGAAGGAACGACCCGTACTTGGTTAAAAACCTTACCGGCTAATTCTATCAGTTCATGGGCCCAATTACGGGCCCGGTTTATCAGCAATTTCAAAGATACCTGTAAACAGCCTATGTCGATAGTGGACTTAGCTGCATGCGTCCAGGAGGAAGGAGAATCAACGACTCATTGGGTGCGCCGGGTTTCACAAGTGTTGCACTCCTCGGACCGCATCAACACTGACACCGCAGTATTAACCCTAGAGGGCAACTGCCGGTTTGGACCCCTGAAGCTGAAGTTGGGACGGATGAAGCGTCATTGCACCGACATGGGGACTCTCATGGCCGCTTTGGTGAAATATGCTGATTCTGATAGTACCAAGGATCCTGAATCTGATGAGGACAAGACAGGGAAAGGAAAGAAGAACAGCAGCTCCAAAGGTCAGCAGCATCACTAGGTAGGCAATGGCAGAGGAGGCAAGCGTAAAGCGGACGGTAACATGGACTTTGTGGCTAATACCAACGCACAGAACAATGGACAGTGATGCAAGGGTAGGCCAAGAAACCGTAGTGGGGCACCCAACCCTAACCCAAACCGCCTAAACTATTTGCTAAGCCAGCCCTGTCCAAGACATGGGATGAAGGAGGAACCAGCAAACCACCTTTGGACGGATTGCTTTATTATGCAGGAGTTCAAGAATTCTAATAATTTCTGGTATGATCACGAATCTGGCGGTGGCTCAGGGTCCGGGCCAGGTTACGGTGGAGGAAGTTCCGGTTCAGGATTTAATGGTAATCCGGGCAGAAATAATGGTCAAAATAATCGGAACAACCAGGGTGGTTACAACCAACAGCAGCAGCAGCAGCAGTCGGGCTACCAGAGCAACCCAAAGCAGTTGAGTGGTGGACAGTACCATGTCTTTACCACTAGCTTAGACAAGCGAGACCAGAAGGTTCAGAGGCGGGCGGTCAACTATATTTAACCGGCCATACCCCGTTATCTACGTTGGTTTGAACAGCCGATCATATGGAGCAGAGAGGATCACCCGCCCCAGGTCGATAATCTGGGTCAGTTGGCACTGGTGGTGGCACCTCAGGTGGGAGGTTATAAGTTCACCAAGGTGCTCATGGATGGAGGGAGCAGTATTAACATCCTGTACTATGAGACCTTCCATCGTATGTGACTAACAGATAAGAATCTCAAACCATCTAATACAGTATTCCACGGTGTAGTGCCCGGCAGATCAGCATATCCCGTTGGTAAGATAGCTCTGGAAGTGGCTTTTGGGGATGATCATGATTCCAGGTCAGAGACATTGACGTTTGAGGTGGTGAAAATCCAAAGTCCATATCATGCCCTATTTGGGTGACCGGCATACGCCAAGTTTATGGCCCGGCCCTGTTATGTGTATTTGCAGCTCAAGATGCCGGGTCATAAGGGGACAATAACGGTTCACGGAAGCCGCAAAATCGCTTTGGAATGCGAGGAAGGAGATGCAGCTTATGCAGAGTCGGTTTGTGCCACCGAGGAGTTGAAATACTATAAAGACAATGTTGATCCGGCGGACATGACTCCATTGAAGAAGCCAACTACGGAGCATGATCCGGCCCTGAAGTTCAAATCGGCAGCAGAGACTAAGCTTGTTGACTTCGTACCTGGCGATTCGTCCAAGCAGTTCAGCATCAGTGCCAACTTGGATCCGAAATAGGAAAGCGCGCTCATTGAGTTCATCCGTGAGAATCGGGACATTTTCGCATGGAAACCCTCTGACATGCCAGGTGTACCGAGGCAACTCGCTGAGCGCACACTTAATGTGGATCCTAAATATAAACCGGTGAAACAGTTCCTCCACCGGTTTAACGAAGAAAGGCACAAGGCGATTGGAGAAGAGGTAGCCAGGCTCTTAGCAGCTGGCTTTATTATTGAAGTTTTTCACCCTGAGTGGCTTGCCAATCCGGTGCTGGTCCTCAAGAAAAACGGCACCTGGCGCATGTGTGTGGATTACACAGATCTTAATAAGGCTTGTCCAGCAGATCCTTTTTCCCTCCCCTGTATTGATCAAATTATTGATGCTACGGCGGGTTGTGAGCGTTTAAGTTTTTTGGATGCATATTCTGGCTATCATCAGATCAAAATGGCAGTTAAGGACCAGGAGAAGACAGCATTTATAACTCCCTTTGGAGCCTTCTGCTATGTGTCTATGCCCTTCGGGCTCAAGAGTGCCCAGGCAACTTACCAACGGTGTGTACAAAATTGTCTTCACAAGCAGATTGGCCATAATGTACATGCTTACGTGGATGATATCGTGGTTAAATCCAGGGAGAAGGAGACTCTGATTGATGATTTGAAAGAAACCTTTGATAATCTAAGAGCATACAAGATGATGCTTAATCCGGGCAAGTGTGTCTTTGGTGTACCGGCGGGCAAGCTATTGGGTTTTCTAGTGTCCAACAGGGGAATTGAGGCTAATCCGAAGAAGATCACGGCTATCACCTCCCTGGCTAAACCAAAGTGTATCAACGATGTTCAATGCCTAGCAGGCAGGATTGCTGCGCTAAGCCGGTTTATCAGTCGCCTGGGTGAGAAGGCAATCCCTTTGTATCAGATGTTTAAAAAGACGGATCAGTTTGTCTGGAGTTCTGCTGCTGATGAAGCATTTGAGGACTTAAAGCGGCAATTGGCCAATCCGCCGGTGCTCGCCGCTCCCGTTGACAAGGAGCCGTTACTGCTATATGTTGCTGCTAATGTTCGGGCGGTCAGTGTAGCTATTGTGGTGGAGCGAAAGGAGGCAGGTAAGGAGCATCCGGTTCAACGTCCGGTCTATTACATCAGCGAGGTGCTCATTGAGTCCAAGCAAAGGTATCCGCATTGGCAGAAGCTAGTGTATGGAGTTTTCATGGCAAGCTGGAAGCTTAAACAATATTTCCAAGGGCACTCAATTACGGTGGTCAGTTCTGCTCCTTTGCGAGATATCATCCAGAACCGGGAAGCAACTGGCCGGATTGCAAAGTGGGCCATAGAGCTGGGACCGTACGGTTTGAAGTATGTGCATCGGACATCGGTTAAGTCTCAAGCACTTGTTGATTTCATCAATGATTGGACAGAAATGCAAGCACCTCAAGAAAAGCCGGATCATACGTATTGGACCATCCATTTTGACGGATCCAGGCAGTTGGAAGGCTCGGGGGCTGGAGTCGTATTAACTTCCCCGCGAGGTGATAAGTTTTGTTATGTTCTCCGTTTAATGTTCCCTTGTACTAACAATGCAGCTGAGTATGAAGCCTTGCTCCATGGTCTCCGGATGGCTAAGGAGATGAACCTAAGTTGAGTTAAGTGCTTTGGTGACTCGGACCTTGTGGCCCAGCAAGTGTCTGGCACTTGGGACTCCAAGGACCCACTCATGGCAGCATATCATCGTGAGGTGGATACTGTCGCAGGTTATTTCAAAGGCTATCAGGTGGATCACGTGGACCGGCGGAAAAATGAAGCGGCAGATGCTTTAAGCCGGCTGGGCTCTCAGCGCAAACTGGTCCCGCCCAATGTTTTCTGGATGTGCTGCACAACCCGTCGGTCAAGATCCCTGGTGAAGAGGATTTGGCTATTCCTGATCCGGAGGCTCGATTGGTGGCGGCTCTTCATATTATTCCGGATTGGACGCTTCCTTACCTGGCGTACAAGAACCGGGGTGAGTTGCCGGAGGATGAAATTCTAGCAAGGCAGATAATCCGGCGATCCAAGTCCATGGCTATCATCAACGGCGAGTTGCATCACTGTAGTATATCAGGGGCTTTTCAACGCTGTGTGTCTCCTGAAGAAGGCCGTGAAATCTTGCGTGAGATCCACGAAGGAGATTGTGGTCACCACGCCGGTTCAAAGTCTCTGGTGGCTAAAGCGTTTCGCCATGGTTTTTATTGGTTAACTTCTCATGCTGATGCGGAGGATCTGGTCAGACGGTGTGATGGTTGCCAAAGGTTTTCAAGGTGTGCTCATGTACCGGCTCAAGAATTGAGAATGATTCCGATTACTTGGCCGTTTGCGACTTGGGGGCTGGATATGGTTGGGCCTTTCAAAAGGTCCAAAGATAAGAAGACCCACCTCCTGGTGGCGGTTGACAAGTTTACGAAGTGGGTGGAGGCAGAACCTGTTAGCAAGTGTGATGTGGCCACGGCGGTTCAGTTCATCAAAAAGGTGATTTTCCGGTTTGGTTTTCCGCACAGTATTATCACAGATAATGGTTCCAATTTATCCAAAGGTGCTATGAAGGAGTTCGGTGAACGGGAGCACATCCGGCTCGACGTTTCATCAGTGGCACATCCACAGTCCAATGGTCAAGCAGAAAGAGCTAATCAAGAGATCTTGAGAGGCATCAAGCCCCGGCTCATGGTTCCTTTGCAGAGAACGCCGGGTTGTTGGGTAGAAGAATTACCATCTGTGCTATGGAGCATCAATACGACACCCAACAGATCAAAAGGATACACACCGTTCTTCATGGTTTATGGAGCGGAGGCGGTTCTCCCCAGTGATATCCGCCATGATTCACCTCGTGTCACGGCCTATATTGAAGCGGACAATGAGACAGCATGGCAAGATGCTTTGGACCGATTGGATGAAGAGCGTGACATCGCAGCCGCCCGATCGGCGATTTACTAGCAGGATCATCGTCGTTATCACAGTCGCCGGGTCAGAACCAGAACCTTTCAGGAAGGAGATTTGGTGCTTCGGCTCATCCAAGATCAGACTAATATGCATAAGCTATCCCCAACTTGGGAGGGGCCTTTCATGGTCAGCAAGAATCTGCACAACGGGTCGTACTATCTGATCGATATTCGAGAGCATAATGACTCACGTACATCAGAGGAGGAGACTAACAGGCCGTGGAATATAGCTCATCTTCGGCCTTACTACACCTGAGCCATTGGCTATACTTATGTACATATTACGACAATGTATATATTATGATTAAATATAATAAACCGGAACCTCAGCTAAAGCGGGGTACCTGTTCTTTTACATCATGTGAGGTTACACGGAGTCGCTCTAAAGCGGCCTCCGCTTTACCCCTTGAGTTCGATTTGCTAAAAGCATCGTGTTATATCACTTGGAGGATTGGTCGTGTCCGAACCAATACCATGCTTCTTGATAGGCGAAAGCCACCAGATCACTTGGGGACTAGGTCATGTCTGAACAGGTCACGCCTCTTGATCGGCCTAAGGCCACAGAGTCACTTGGGGGCTTGGTCAAACCCGAACCATGACCACGCCATTTGGTCGGCATAAATGCCACGGTTTCATTTGGGGACCTGGCTGACTAGAACCATAGTTACACCTAACGGGAGCTTGGTCGTGTTTGGCCATGGTAACTCCATTTGATCAGTTTAAATAAAACTTTTCTTTTTCTTCACACTTTTCTTTGAAGGGGTTTTTCTTGCTTTTCATTGTGTTTCTTAAACCGACAAAGAAAAAAAAATTCAATTGACGGAACACAGTTCACGTCAATCCGGAGACTATTGGATCGGTTTGATCGACGTTGTTAACATCCTCTTATGGAGTAACACGGTCTTTATTATAACCCGGCACGGTTTACAATGGTAAACCAGCGTCAACAGACATCATATTCCGCCTGACGGTACAACCGCGGTGGCACTTGACGAATTTTTCATTTCAGAAAGTGTTTTGGAAAGTTCATTACCACAGGAAGAACAAAGTATGCACGAAGGCATATCAACATCAAAAGTATCAGCTAGCCTATTACAAGGCAACATAGTGCCCATAATAAAATAATTGTTTTTCGCGAAGGAGAGGCAGTTTTAAAACCGGACTCTGGTTCAAGCTTGGTCACCAGCTTGGCCTGATGGTTGTGGGTCATCCTGCACCGCTTCAGCCTCCGTGTCCCTACCCAGTGGCTGGAAATCCACAGTTGTCCAGTCGATTCCCATTAATGCTTGAAAAACAGCTTCATCGTGGATCAGCAATGACGGGTCAATATTGGGAGCGTAGGTATGATTACGGATTGGAGGAATCAGATTTTCCGATTCATGGATTGGCGCAACTATTCGCTTGTTCTGACTGTCATATTGCGCTTGATAACGAGACAAGTCTGCTTCCTCAGCCAACTGACAAGCTAGTGGACGCACCTCCCGGTTTATTGCTCGCAGATCCGCTTCACCGAATTCTGACCCGTCTTCCTTCAAGCTGGGATAGCCCTGAGCCGCTTTAATAGGATCAAAATCTGGCACCCAGGCTTTTGCCCGGATTAAAGCATTGATTTCGCCGGTTTGAGCAGCAGATTTCTTCAGCTCTTCAACCCGGGCAGGAAGCACCGACAATTTCATCAGAGTATATTGAATCAAAGTGGGCGCCAGTTTGTTATGAGATGCGGTACAGATGATTCGCTGGGCACCAGTATACAATTGTTCAACCAATGTATAGACAGCTTTTAGTTTCTTCCGCACATCTGACCCCAGGTGACCAATGCGTGTCCCTGAAATACCATAAAAGGGTTAATAAACCGGCGACTCTGTCAGAAGGCAGAGCCAATTCAAAAGGAAAACCGGCTTACCAAAGATAGCAACAGTCATGGCATGCACGTGCGCTTTATGCTGGTCAGTTCATCTGCCACTAGTTTTAGTGCAGCCTCAGCATCCTCTGCTCGTTTGATCAAAGCGGATTTTTCAGTGGCCCAGTCCGCCCGTTTCTTCTTGAAGTTCTCCTTAAGTTGTTCCATGGCGCTTAAAGCACTGGCCAATTCCTCTTTTGCTTTGGAGGTTTCAGCCTGTTGGGTTTTTAGGTTTTCTTGAAGATCGATGACTTGGTTTTCTTTCCTCTTCAGCTCCGCCTGCATGCGTACAGATATATGTTTCAACAAATCGGTAGAAGGATTCAAGTACCAACCACATAACAAGTTATCCGCTTAGCACTTGGGGGCTAATGCATATTTGATCTTCATCTTTCAATTGTTTACAAAGTCCCAAGATCAATACAAGTATTCAACTTGGCACTTGGGGGCTAATGGCTATTTGATCATATGTATTCTGATGCGGCAGTTTCAATTACTTAAAGTACCGGTTTAACTACGCTAAAGTTGAACCGGCCCTTGGGGGCTACATCAGCAAATTTCAAAGCAACAAGATTTATATTATTGAAGTCCTGGTTTGAAATAATATTCCAAACCGGCCCTTGGGGGCTAGGAGAATCAGGAATGGAAGCATACAAGGAGGAAGGAGCATATGGAAATTACCTCATATTTGTCTTTCATCATGTTGACCAGACCGGCTTCATGGTCACGGCTGGTATACAGCCGGTTCAGATAGCCGGAATGGATATCTTGGGCGTTCAGAGCAGCGTAAGTCATCAGATCAGCGTTCCACTTGCCTTTACCAAAGGCAGCAAGTTCTTCCTTGGCAGAATGTTTGGATAAAGCGACAGGATTGTTTGGCTCGGTATGGCCAGTACCAGTAATGACAACCTCATCATCTTTGGTACCGCCGGTTTGCACTGGAGCTGTTGGCTTGTCAGTAGGCTTTACTGGACCGGTGGAGCTTTCAATCCGGATGGAACCTGTAGGCTGATGGGTAGGACCTGAGGTGTCAGTAGGTCTCTCTTCTGCAATAAGATCATCATCTTGCTGCGGTGGATCATTGGGAATATCCTCAGGAATAGCCGCTTCAGCATTGGGTGTCTTGTCCGCTTCAAGAACGACATCTTCTTCGGCCGCTTTGTCCAGGCGGGCCTTCTTGCTTGGCCTAGGTTTGGCCCTGAGAAGAATAACAAAATCAAATACAGAATATGTTCTAAGGCAATGTACTGCAAACATCACAATAAGTATAGCTTACCCAAGCACCGTTTTGAGCGGTGGGAGCTGAGTAGCCGATGACTCGCCAGAATATGAGTGGGAAGTAACCTGATAATCGGAGTCAGACGGAGTAAGAGGTTGACGAAAGCAGCCCGCTTTAGGAAAAGCACTCACAAGCAAATTATAGAACTCGGAATGGCGTTTCCGAACCGGACTGTTCGGTAAACCAGCGGAGGTAACTACCTGGCCGCTGTGCCGGGTGGTGCGGCGAGCTTCGTGTTGTTGGGTCTTCATAAGAAGTTTAGGATCCAAATAAGCAAGAGGATGAGAAAATTTAACTTTCCGGTTTGCCTGACGGATTTTTTGTGAAGGCAAAGTTTCTGAATCGGAAGAGAGAATAATTACCTCGGCAACATCCGCGTGGCTGGCTTCGACATCATCCTTACAAATATCATCATCAATAAGACGCATAAAAAATAAACCAAGTGAGTCAAGCTCCACCTCAAAGTCTGGATTATCCACCTCATCATCAGGAGCCGGATTAGAAGAGGCAGTGGTTCTTTTCCTATGGGCAGTCTTCTTCACAGCTTTAGTCTTTTGCCGGGTTGCTCTTTCCGGTTTGTCCGGTTTTTCTGGCTTCTCCTACGGCAGTTTTTTGCTCCAAAACGGATCATCGCCCTGATTATGCAGACACTGATATTAAAAAATGATCAGACATATCAATAACAGATTCAGCAAAGAGAAAAATCAAAGTCTTACAGCTGGCGGTTTGTTGGTGGCACAGAAGGGAAGCAGGCCGGTTCTGGCGCAGATGTGTTCCGGTTCATTCAGTATCTTACGCACAGCCTCTGTGATTTCTTCATCGGAGAGCTGGAGTCTTGAGTGTCGCAGTGGGTCATCAACACGGTCAGTATACTGGCACATCAAACCGGAGCGCAGACTAAGAGGCAGTATGCTCCATGATATCCAACAGTGAGCAAGGTCAACCCCTATTAAACCGTTGGCTATAAAAGCTCTGAGCTTTGATAGCTGAGGAGCATATTTACTTCTCTCCTGTGCAGTCAATCTTTGTGGAGAAGGGTGTGTGTTGCTGAGCCGCTCCGGTCGAAAGCCAGGCAAGGGATTCTCACCAGTAGGGGAGGTGTCTTTGCAGTAGAACCATGTCTGATTCCATTCTTTGTGGTGGCTATGCAGTTTGGCGTGAGGGTATGTGACCTCTTTCCTTTTCTGAATCTCCACACCACCCAACTCCGTATTGGAGCCGTCAGTAAATTCAGTACGACGGTTTAGATGGAATAGGTCTCTGAACAGTTCCACTGTGGGCTCCTCTTGAAAGAACGCTTCACAGAGCACTTGGAAGTGACACATATTTGTAACAGAGTTGGGGCCAGTATCTTGTGGATGGAGCTGGAAATTGGCTAAGACATCCCGGTAAAATTTAGAACCGGGCGGCTTAAAGCCCCGGGCTAAGTGATCTACAAAAACAACCTCTCCTCCTCGAGGTGTGGGAGGGCATTCTTTGCCAGGAGCCCTCCAATGGATTGTATCCTTGCTGCATAAAGCACCAATCAGGACTAAATCGTCCACTTCAGCCTCTGTGACGCGAGAAGGAACCCAATTGCACTCATACACTTGCTTGGCCATGATGGAATCTACAAAGTAAAAGATCCCGATTCAAAAATGCATTGATTAAAATGCACTGGTATGTACAATGTTAAACCGGAAACAACCCTATCTAAACCGGAGTTTCATGAAGCAACCTACATCTGGCGGTTCAACAAGGGAACTAATGGCATATGCCGGTTTGGAAAATTTTCTATAAGGTTAAACCGCCTGACCTAAACATTGAAGCAATTGAGGTTGCGGATGGTTAAGTATGCAGAAACAGGTTTCACAAGATCTTGTTACGGCATTGGATCTGAAGCAAGTTCAGAAAATAAGAAAAATAGTCGAAGATCAAAGCAGAACAGTATTGAATCAATGAGCAGAAGTATATGTGAGATCAACGGTTTTGGGAAGGAAACTAGCGGCGGATACTGAAAGTTACCGCTACGCAAAGCAAGGGTTCATATGTGCATCCAGGAGCTAGTACATGAGTATGAACAAGTGATGAACACCTCAAGAACACAAAGCCCTAGATCAGATCTATGTTGAGAAGAACAGAAGACCTACCAGAGCTGAGGAAGACGCGGAAGGTCGCCGCGGCTTTCTGGTGCATTCAGGTTGATGCATCGGCCAAGGATGATGCAGAAGACGACGGCGGCGGCGGAGCTCTGAGGCTGGCGACGTGAGGAAGACGAAGAGGAAGGGCACGAAGGGAAGAAAAGAAATGACCCTTCGGGCCTATTTATAAGGCAAAGGACATGTGTCAGGCGCGTGAATCAAGGGACCGCAGATTTTGGAAGTGGATCTGTCACCTCGGTCATTGCGAATCTATTAAACAAGAGGATATCATGGATCTTTTCTTTATGACAGATGATGTCACGCCGGTTTACAGCAAACAGACAAGATGACGTCATGGCGGTTCAACAAATACAAGAAGATGTTGAAGACGAAGATTTTTGCTAAGGATTGACATGAACCTGTTCAAATCAATCTGGGGCCTAATGTTGGGGATATTACTACTGGGCATAAACCGGCCTACCTGGGCCGGATTAACTTCATCAGTAGTTCAAGGGTGTTAAAGCCCAAAGAGGCAGATAAAGGCCCAGGGCCCGTAGTCGGTTTACAACCTGTAGCCGTACACCGGCGTTTGTGCATATACTTGTACTGTAAGTTAGGAACAAGGAGGGACCAACCCGGATACGAGTATGAACCGGTGTTGGTACTCTCTGAACCGGAGGGCGTCACCCGTGTATATAAGGGGGCGACCCGGCGGCGGTTCAGGGACAACAGACAACAACTCGAGACATAGGCGAAGCTTGTTTGCTCCCTAGTCATCGAAACCCCAACAATTTCATCACAACTAGATGTAGGCTTTTACTCTCTTGCGTCCTTTGTGTCCGCTTTAACCCCTTCAAGCTAACCCGTCGCGATGGCTCCACGACTAAGTCCTTTCTCTAGGACATCTACCGTGACAAACCCACGACAGAAACCTTCTGACATGCCAGGTGTACCCAGGGAACTCGCTGAGCACACTCTTAATATAGATCCTAAGTTTAAACCGGTCAGGCAATTTCTCCACCGCTTCAATGAAGAAAGGCGCAAGGCTATTGGTGAGGAGGTAGCCCGGCTTTTGGTAGCAGAGTTTATTGTGGAGGTCTTTCACCCTGAGTCGCTGGCTAATCCGATGCTGGTGCTTAAGAAGAACGACGCTTGGCGTATGTGTGTGGACTACACAGATTTGAACAAGGCCTGACTAGCTGATCCCTTTGCTCTCCCTCGTATTGATCAAATCATTGATGCTACGATGGTTTGTGACCATTTGTGTTTTCTGGACGCTTATTCTGGTTATCAGATCAAAATGGCGGTTAAGGACCAGGAGAAGACAGCCTTCATAACTCCCTTTCGGAGCCTTCTGCTATGTATCTATGCCTTTTGGGCTCAAGAGTGCCCAGGCGACTTATCAGCGTTGTGTACAGAATTGTCTTCACAATCAGATCAGGCGCAATGTTCATGCTTATGTGGATGATATTGTGGTGAAGTCCAGAAAGGAGGAAACATTGATAGATGACTTGAAGGAGACTTTTTATAACCTCCCGGTTTATAAGATGATGCTTAATCCAACTAAATGTGTCTTTGGTGTACCGGCAGGCAAGCTCTTGGGTTTTCTGGTATCTAACAGGGGCATTGAAGCTAATCCGGAGAAGATCAAAGCTATCACTTCACTAGCCAAGCCCAAGTGTGTCAATGATGTTCAACGCTTGGTACACCAGATTACAGCTTTAAGCCGGTTTATTAGTCGGTTACGGGAGAAGGCAATCCCTTTGTATCAGATGCTGAAGAAAACGGATGACTTTGTTTGGAGTGATAATGCCAATGAAGCGTTTGAGAGTCTAAAGCGGCAGCTAGCCAAGCCGCATGTCCTTGTAGCTCCTGTTGATAAAGATCCCTTGTTGTTATATGTGGCTGCTAATGCCCGGGTTGTTAGTGTGGCTATTGTTGTGGAGCGCAAGGAGGCCAGAAAAGAGTATCTGGTTCAACGGCCGGTTTATTATATCAGTGAGGTGCTTATTGAGTCCAAGAAGAGGTACCCACATTGGCAGAACCTGGTGTATGGAGTTTTCATGGCAAGCCGGAAGCTCAAGCACTATTTTCAGGGTCATCCTATCACTATGGTCAGTTCTGCCCCCTTGGGGGATATCATCCAAAATAGAGAAGCAACTGGCCGGATTGCCAAATGGGCTATTGAGCTTGGACCTCGCGGGTTAAAATATACGCCTCGCACAACAATCAAATCCCAAGCACTTGTGGACTTCATCAATGATTGGACAGAGTTGCAAGAACCAGAGGAAAAGCCAAATAACACTTACTGGACTATTCATTTTGATGGGTCCAGACAATTGGAGGGCTCGGGGGCTGGAGTCATATTAACTTCCACACGAGGTGATACATTTTGTTATGTTCTCCGTTTAATGTTCCCTTGCACTAACAATGCAGCTGAATATGAGGCCTTGCTCCATGGTCTTCGGATGGCTAAGGAGATGAATTTAAGCCGGGTTAAGTGCTTTGGTGACTCGGACCTGGTAGCTCAACAGGTGTATGGCACTTGGGATTCCAAGGATCCACTCATGGCGGCGTATCGACGAGACATGGACATAGTGGTTGGTCGTTTCAGGGGTTATCAGGTTGATCGTATAGACCGGCGAAAGAATGAAGCGGCGGACGCTTTATGTTGCTTAGGCTCTCAATGTAAACCGGTGCTGCCCAATGTCTTCCTGGATGTGCTACATAATCTGTCGGTCAAGATACCTATAGAGGAGTATTTGGCTGTTTCTGACCCGGAGGCTCAATTGGTGGCAGCTCTTCATGTTATCCCGGATTGGACAGTCCCATACCTGGCGTACATGAACCGGGGTGAGTTACCAGAGGATGAAGACTTGGCCAGGCAGATAATCCAGCGATCCAAGTCAATGACCATTATCAATGGGGAGTTACATCATTGCAGCGTAACAGGGGCGTTTCAGCGTTGTGTGTATCCTCAAGAAGGCTGGGAGATTTTGCGTGAGATCCACGAAGGAGATTGTGGTCACCATGCTGGTTCAAAATCCTTGGTAGCTAAGGCCTTTCTTCACGACTTCTATTGGTTGACGGCTCATGCTGATGCTGAGGATTTGGTAAAGAGGTGTGATGGTTGTCACAAATTTGCACGCCGCGCTCATGTTCTGGCTCAAGAATTAAGGATGATTCCAATCACTTGGCCGTTTGCAACTTGGGGGCTGGATATGGTTGGGCCCTTTAAGAGGTCCAAGGACAAGAAGACCCACCTACTGGTGGCGGTTGATAAGTTCACCAAGTTGGTAGAGGCAGAGCCAGTCAGTAAGTGTGATGCAGCCACGGCGGTTCAATTCATCAAAAATGTGATCTTCCATTTTGGTTTTCCACACAGCATCATAACTGATAATGGTACTAATCTGTCCAAGGGTGCTATGGAAGAATTTTGTCAACGTGAGCACATCCGGCTTGACGTGTCATCAGTGGCTCAACCCCAATCTAATGGTCAAGCAGTGAGAGCCAATCCAGAGATTTTGAGAGGCATCAAGACCCAGCTTATGGTTCCTTTAAAGCGGACACCGGGTTGTTGGGTGGAGGAGTTACCTTCCGTGTTATGGAGTATCAACACCGCACCGAACAGATCTACGGGTTACACACCTTTCTTCATGGTTTACGGAACAGAGGCGGTTCTTCCTAGTGACATCCGTCATGACTCGCCCCGTGTGGCGGCTTATGTTGAAGCTGATAATGAGGAAGCACGTCAGGACTCACTGGACCTGATAGATGTGGAGCGTGATCTCGCAGTGGCACGTTCAGCGATTGACCAGCAAGACCTGCATCGTTATCACAGCTGCCTGGTTAAAACCAGAACTTTTCAAGAAGGCGATCTGGTGCTCCGGCTCATCCAGGATCAGACTAATATGCACAAGTTGTCCCCACCTTGGGAAGGACCTTTTGTGGTCAGCAAAAATCCGCACAACGGAACATACTACCTTATCGATGTTCGAGAGCACAAAGACTCACGTAAATCGAAGGAGGAGACCCAACGGTCGTGGAATATAGCTCATCTTCGGCCTTACTACACTTGAGCCACAGACTCTTCTTATGTACATAATTATGACAATGTATGTATTATCATCAATATAATAAACCGGAGCCTCAGCTAAAGAGGGGTCTCTGTTGTTTTTATTACATCATGTGTGGTTACATGGGGGCTTCTGTTTATAAAGCGGAGTTCTATTTCCCATTGATCCGGTTTATAAGCCATATATATATATATGAAAGGTCACTTGGGGGCTTGGTCGTATTCGAACCATAGCCACACCTCTTGATCGGCGTAAGGTCACCAGGGAAATCACTTGGGGGCTTGGTTATATTTGAACCATAGCTACACCTCTTGATTGGTTTAAAGCCAAAAGGAAATTACGTGGGGCCAAAGAGAGTGTTGCAGAAGCACAACTCAAACATAGGCACCCGCTGAGCACAGCTCAAAATATAGCTCGGGGGCTCTTTGCTTCTCAAAGAACAAAGAAGTCTACACCCTTGTAATAGGCTATCAAGCCATGCTTGGAAGCTAGGTGTATTTACCTAAAACCCCGGGTATCATGCCTTGTTAAGTAAGCCACTCCGTCTAGGTAATCCTTGTATGACCCGCCGAACGTTTGACAAGTCAATCTCATAGACCCTGAACTTGTCAAAGTTAAAACGACGATTGGTTAATGTGAGGTCCATCATAAAAAGCTTTGTAAAATGGTTTAACTCAGTGGCCTGGCAGCCCTTGAAAAGCCTCGATTTGGGCCTGGCGGCCCATGAAAAGACTCGCATATTCTTCTTATATTTTTATTTGCCAAAGTTCTTTCTACTTTGATGAGGTTTATAATATCTTCTGATAAACCGACATTTATTGATCCGGCTTGGTTTTCAATGATAAGTTGTAAGTACATGATCAGTTATAATCCGGCGTTTCTTGACCCGGTTTGGCTTTCAACGATAAGTTGCAAGTACATGATCGGTTATAATCCAGTGTTGATTAACCCAGTCTGGTTTTGACTACAAGATGAAAACATTATATATGCATACATCAGTGTTTATTATAACCCAGTATGGTTTTATCATAAACCGGCAAAACAGGGAAGTAGTTATCAATACCCAAGATTGGGGTTATGGCCCTAAATATACAAAAGTTGGTCAACCAAAAGAGTGATTCAATATCACAGGCATCATCTCTTTCATCTTTGATTATTTTCAAAGTACAACCTTGGTTATAAACCCCGGCTATATATATGGGCATCATGACCCGTCCAGCGGTAAACCGCCAGGACACTTTCAAACTTCTTGTATGGAGGAACATTTTGCATAACACCGCTACGGATTATGAATATAATATATCCTAAATCAGGATGGATTAACAGTATCATGCAACATAAATATGCACAATGGCATAGCACACCAAGTATTTTGAACTAGCATATTACAAGGTGCTTTAATGCCCGCAAAGAATAATTGTTTTCAGCAAGTGTGGTAGTATGCAGAAGGCTAAACCGGCCTCCGGATCATGGCTCATCACCAGGCTAACTTGAAGGCTCTGGGTCGTCTTGCGCTGGTGCGTCCTCCTCCTCCTCTCTACCTAGTGGCTGGAAGTCAATGGTTGCCCAATCGATTCCAGTTAGGGCTTGCAACACAGCTTCATCACTTATAAGGCTGGAGGGGTCAACATCAGGGGCATAGATGTGCTTATGGATTGGTGGAATAAGATCCTCTACATCGTTTGTTGGCGCAGGATATCTTTACTGCCCAGAATCATAAACCGGCTAATAGTGAGAGAGATCTGTTTCCTCAGCCAATTTGCTTGCTAAGGGGCGCATTTCCCTTGTCAACCTTCAAAGATCGTCTTTGTTAAACTCTGAACTGTCCTCCTTTACGCCAGGGTAGCCGCTGCCTATATACGACGGTTCAAGATATGGTATCCATGCCTTAGCCTGGATTAGCGCAGTCAGCACACCTGACCTTGCAGCTGAACTTTTTAGTTCGTCTAACCGGGCAGGCAGCATTGACAACTTCCCAATGGTTTCCTTTATCAAGGTTGGAGGCGGTTTGTTATGCGCAGCGATGAAAATGGCCCATTGGGCTCCGGAATATAACTGCTCTATCAGAGTATAGGCAGCCTTCAGTTTCATCCGCATATCAGAGCCCAGATGGGTAATGCGAGTTCCTGTGTCATTGTGAGCATCAGTAAACCGGTAATTGATGAGATAATGTATGTTGGAAACTTCTGGTTGGGGTACTTACCAAAAACAACAGAGGTCATGGCATTGATCTGCCGCTTTAAACCGGTCAGCTCTTCGACCACTGGTTTAAGGGCTGCTTCTGCGTCTTCAGCTCTTTTTTGCAAAGCGGTTTTCTCTGTGCCCCAATCCGCCTGTTCCTTCTTCAAAGTTTCCTTCAGATTCTCCATGGCTGCTAAGGCACTGGTCAGTTCCTCTTTGGCTTTGGAGGTTTCTGCTTGCTGGGATTTGATATTCTCTTGAAGATCAGCAGTTTGGGCTTCCTTTTTGCTCAGCTCAGCATATAAGAGAAAGACATATTCTGAGGTGGCAGTGAGTACTGGAAGTACCAAGCACATAACAAGTTATACACTTGGCACTTGGGGGCTAATGCCTATTTGCTTGATTATCAGAATTTTTTAACAAGTCCCAAGCACAATAGAAGTATTATTCTTGGCATTTGGGGGCTAATGTACGTTTTCTCAAAGTAACATTGGTTAATGTCCCTGATGACCCACACGTATAGGGGATCTATCGTAGTCCTTTCGATAAGTAAGAGTGTCAAACCCAACGAGGAGCAGAAGGAAATGACAAGTGTTTTCCAGCAAGGTATTCTGTGCAAGTACTGAAATAAGTGGTAACAGATAGTTTTGTGATAGGATAAATTGTAACGAGCAACAAGTATCAAAAGTAAATAAAGTGCAGCAAGGTGGCCCAATCCTTTTTGTAGCAAAGGACAAGCCTGGACAAACTCTTATATAGAGAAAAGCGTTCCCAAGGAAACATGGGAATAACGTCAAGCTAGTTTTCATCACGTTCGTATGACTCGCGTTCGGTACTTTGATAATTTGGTATGTGGGTGGACCGGTGCTTGGGTACTGTCCTTACTTGGACAAGCATCCCACTTATGATTAACCTCTATTGCAAGCATCCACAACTACAACAAAAGTATTAAGGTAAACCTAACCATAGCATGAAACATACGGATCCAAATCAGCAACGCATAAACTAGGGTTTAAGCTTCTGTCACTCTAGCAACCCATCATCTACTTATTACTTCCCAATGCCTTCCTCTAGTCCCAAATAATGGTGAAGTGTTATGTAGTCGACGTTCACAGAACACCACTAGAGGAGAGACAACATACATCTCATGAAAATATCGAACGAATACTAAATTCACATGACTACTAATAGAAAGACTTCTCCAATGTCCTCAGGAACAAACGTAACTACTCACAAAGAATAATCCTGTTCATAATCAAAGGGGTATTAATATGCATATAGTATTTGAACATATGATCTTCCACCAAATAAACCAACTAGCATCAACTACAAGGAGTAATTAACACTACTAGCAACCTACTAGTACCAATCCCGGACTTGTAGACAAGAATTGGATACAAGAGATGAACTAGGGTTTTGAGAGGAGATGGTGCTGGTGAAGATGTTGATGGAGATTACCCTCTCCCGATGAGAGGAGCGTTGGTGATGATGATGGCAATGATTTCCCCCTCCCGGGGGAAGTTTCCCCGGCAGAACAGCTCTGACGGAGCCCTAGATTGGATCCGCCAAGGTTCCGCCTCGTGGCAGCGGAGTTTCGTCCGAGGAGATGGCTTTTGATTTTTTTCTCATCGAAATACTTCATATAGCAGAAGATGGCCACCAGGGGGGCCCACGAGGTAGGGGGGCGCGCCAGGTGGGTAGGGCGCCCCCCCCCCTCGTGGGCAGGGTGTGCCCCCCTGGTGAACTTCTTGTGCTCAGTATTTTTTATATATTCTGAAAACGTCTTCCATGAAGTTTCAGGACTTTTGGAGCTGTGCAGGATAGGTCTCTAATATTTGCTCCTTTCCCAGCCCAGAATCCCAAAAGCCGGCATTCTCCTTCTTTATGTAAACCTTGTAAAATAAGAGAGAATAGGCATAAGTATTGTGACATAATGTGTAATAACATCCCATAATGCAATAAATATCTATATAAAAGCATGATGCAAAATGGATGTATCAACTCCCCCAAGCTTAGACCTCGCTTTTCCTCAAGAGAAAGCAGAAATCGAAAAATATGTCCACATGTTTAGAGATAGAGGTGTCGATAAAAATAAAATACGGACATGAGGGCATCATGATCATTCTTAGAACAACAACTTACATAATTCTTGTCATATGATTTCTTATGCTAGAGTAATAATTCAATCACAATTTCAAGTATGAATCGTAAACTTCATTGAAAACTAACAAACTATAATCTCAGTCATTGGAGCAATTGCAATTTATCATAACATAGGAAAGAGTCAATATATAAGAGCTTTTCAGCATGTCCACATACTCAACTATCATATAGTCTTTCACAATTGCTGACACTCATGTAATACTTATGGGTATGGAGTTTTAATCGGACACAAAGAAAGATAGGGGCTTATAGTTTTGCCTCCTGACGTTTTACCTCAAGGGTAATGTCAACAATAATAGTTCATGGAAACTCACATCCAATTAGCCATATGTACCAGGATCTTTCCAACATACGGTGCTTTCCAAAGGATAAAATGTAAAAAGGAAAGGTGAAGATCACCATGACTCTTATGCAATGTTGGAGATAAAAGTAAAAGATAGGCCCTTTGCAGAGGGAAGCAGAGGTTTTCATGCGCTTTTATGGTTGGATGCACAAAATCTTAATGCAAAAGAACGTCACTTTATATTGCCACTTGTGATATGGACCTTTATTATGCAGTCTGTCACTTTTATTTCTTCCATATCACACGATCCAAGTAGGTATGGTGAACTCTCATGGCAAAACTAGTTTAAGGGTATTTGGAAGCACAAGTAGTATCTCTACTTGGTGCGATGTATTTGGCTAGCATGAGGGGGAAAGGCAAGCTCAACCATGTTGGATGATCCATGACAATATAATTTATCTCAGATGTAAGAAAACATAACCCATTACATTGTCTTCCTTGTCCAACTTCAACTCTTTAGCATGTCATATTTTAATGAGTGCTCACAATCATAAAAGATGTCCAAGGTAGTATATTTATATGTGAAGTCCTCTCTTTCTTTATTACTTCCTATTAATTGCAATGATGACCAAAACTATGCTTCTCAACCCTCAAAAACTTTTATTCATCATACTTTTTCTATGTGAGCTCATTACTCTCCATAAGATTCACATGATCTCTTTGTTTCTTTTTATTTCTTTCTCATTTCTTTTATTCCATTAGGATCATGGCAAAATAATCAAGCCCTTGACTCAACACTAATATTTATTATATAGCTCATGGACTTGATTACATAGAGGAATTATAAAGCAAAACTCACAACTAGATCCTACTAAGAACTTTTATTCTACTAGATCAAGATATTACCAAAAGGATCAAACTAAGAAAACGGTAAAGATAAAAGTGATGGTGATACGATACCGGGGCACTCCCCCAAGCTTGGTAGTTGCCAAGGGGAGTGCCCATACCCATGTGATTTTGTCTCCTTTGTTGGTGAAGAAGGTGGAGTTGTTGATGATGGATAGTCGCACATCGATCATAGGAGGTCTTCTAACTTGCGGATAATGCCTTTGAGTGCGATGATATGCTCCTTCAACAAAATATTTTCACGTGTGAGATACTTATTTTTTATACGAGCTAACTCGATCATCTTGAAAGCTTCCATCTTAGTTGGGGTAAGGAGATTGTTATCAAGTTGAAGGATGTCTTCTGTTGCCGGAGTTTGGTCCTCCGTGGCCTTCTTGATCCCTTCGTCCTTGTTGGTCTCCATGGGTTCCTCTCTCTTCCGCTCTATCTTCATTAGCCAAGCATTGTTGCCCTCATTATTGGAGGTGGAGGGAGACGACATGATGCTTAGCTTCGGCAACCCTGGCAGAAAATAGCTCGAAACAAGAACAAGAGATTTTTGCGTGATACGGTGGTCAAAACCTCCAGGAGATTATATAATGAATTTTTACCGACCAAAATACGTGTCGTGTAAGAAAACGGAGTCCGGAGAGCACACGAGGTGCCCACGAGGTAGGGGGGTGCGCCTAGGGGGGTAGGGTGCGCCCTCCATCCTCGTGGAGGCCTCGTGTCCTTCCTGAACAACTTCTTATTTTTCTATTTTTCTAATATTCCAAAACGGAGAAATATTGCCTTTAAAACTGTTTTGGAGTCGGTTTACATACCGTACCACATACCTATTCCTTTTCAGAGTCTGAAACGTTCCGGAAAGTGTCCCTTATGTATTCCTCCGGGGTTACGGTTTCAATAACATTGGTTTCAACATTTATGGGATTACCTGAGATATAATGTTTGATTCTTTGACCGTTCACCACCTTCGGATTTGTGCCTTCGAAGTTTGTTGATTTTGATGGCACTGGAACGATAGACCTCCTCGATAACGTAAGGACCTTCCAACTTAGAGAGATGTTTTCCTGCAAAAAATCTTAAACGAGAGTTGTATAGCAATACATAATCACCTACATCAAACTCACGCTTTTGTATCCTTCGATCATGCCATCTTTTAACTTTTTCTTTAAACAACTTGGCATTTTCGTAGGCTTGGGTTCTCCATTCATCGAGTGAGCTAATATCAAATAACCTCTTCCCACCGGCAAGTTTAAAATCATAGTTGAGCTCTTTAATAGCCAAATATGCCTTGTGTTGTAGTTCGAGAGGTAAGTGGCATGCTTTTCCATAAACCATTTTATACGGAGACATACCCATAGGATTTTTATATGCAGTTATATAGGCCCATAATGCATCATCAAGTTTCTTGGACCAATTCTTTCTAGATCTATTAATAGTCTTTTGCAAAATTAATTTAAGCTCTCTATTACTCAATTCTACTTGACCACTAGACTGAGGGTGATAAGGGGATGCAATTCTATGATTAACATCATACTTAGCAAGCATTTTACGGAAAGCACCATGAATAAAATGTGAACCACCATCGGTCATTAAATATCTAGGGACTCCAAATCTTGGAAAAATAAGTTCTTTAAGCATTTTAATAGAAGTGTTATGATCAGCACTACTAGTTGGAATAGCTTCTACCCACTTAGTAATGTAATCAACAACAACTAAAATATGTGTATATCCATTAGAGGAAGGAAAAGGTCCCATATAATCAAAGCCCCAAACATCAAATGGTTCAATAACGAGTGAATAGTTCATAGGCATTTCTTGACGTCTACTAATATTACCAATTCTTTGACATTCATCACAAGATAAGACAAACTTACGGGCATCCTTGAAGAGAGTAGGCCAATAAAAACCAGATTGCAACACCTTATGTGCAGTTCTATCTCCCGCATGGTGTCCTCCATAAGCTTCGGAGTGACACTTGCGTAGGATCTGTTCCTGTTGATGCTCAGGTACACAACGTCTAATAACACCATCTACTCCTTCTTTATAAAGATGTGGGTCATCCCAAAAGTAATGCCTCAAATCATATAAGAACTTTTTCTTTTGTTGGTATGTGAAACTAGGTGGTATAAACTTAGCAAAAATGTAATTATCATAATCAGCATACCATGGAGCAGTATGAGAAGCATTTATGACATTTAATTGCTCATCAGGAAAGCTATCATCAATAGGTAGTGGGTCATCAAGAACATTTTCTAACCTAGACAAGCTGTCTGCAACGGGGTTCTCAGCTCCCTTTCTATCAACAATATGTAAGTCAAATTCTTGTAGCAAGAGAACCCATCTAATAAGTCTAGGTTTAGCATCTTTCTTTTCCATGAGATATTTAATAGCAGCATGATCAGTGTGAATAGTTACTTTAGAATCAACAATATAAGGTCTGAACTTATCACAAGCAAATACAACTGCTAAGAATTCTTTTTCAGTAGTAGCATAATTTCTTTGAGCATTGTCTAGGGTTTTACTAGCATATTGAATAACGTTTAATTTCTTATCAAGTCTTTGCCCTAGAACAACACCTATAGCATAATCACTAGTGTCACACATAATTTCAAAGGGTAAATTCCAATCAGGTGGCTGAACAATAGGTGTAGAGATCAATGCTTTCTTAAGTATTTCAAATGCTTCTACATAATCATCATCAAAGACAAATGGTATATCTTTTTGTAATAAATTAGTCAGAGGCCAAGATATTTTTGAGAAGTCCTTAATGAACCTCCTATAAAATCCGGCGTGACCAAGGAAACTTCTTATACCTTTGATGTCCTTGGGACATGGCATCTTTTCAATAGCATCAACCTTGGCTTTATCAGCCTCACTACCTCTTTCGGAAACTTTATGCCCCAAGACAATACCTTCATTAACCATAAAGTGGCACTTTTCCCAATTCAAGACAAGATTAGTTTCTTTACATCTCTGCAAAACTCGATCAAGATTTCTCAATCAATCGTCAAAAGAAGATCCATATATGGAGAAATCGTCCATGAAAACCTCACAAATCTTTTCACAAAAGTCAGAGAATATAGCCATCATGCATCTTTGAAAGGTAGCAGGTGCATTACATAAACCAAAAGGCATATGTCTATAAGCAAAAGTACCAAAAGGGCAAGTAAAAGTAGTCTTTGATTGATCCTTGGCTGACACAGGTATTTGAGAGAAACCAGAGTAACCATCTAGAAAGCAAAAATGTGTATGTTTGGATAATCTTTCTAGCATTTAATCGATAAAAGGTAAGGGGTAATGATCCTTTTTAGTGGCCTTATTTATTTTGCGGAAATCAATTACCATCCTATACCTGTAATAATTCTTTGAGGAATCAATTCATTTTTATCATTAGGAACGTTAGTAATACCTCCCTTCTTAGGGACATAATGGACAGGACTTACCCACTGACTATCAGCAACGGGATAGATTATACCCGCCTCAAGGAGCTTTAGTATTTCCTTTCTTACCACTTCTTTCATTTTAGGATTCAGCCATCGTTGATGATCACGAACTAGTTTAGCGTCTTCTTCCAATTTTATTTTATGTTGACATAGAGTGGGACTAATGCCCTTAAGATCATCAAGAGTATACCCAATAGCAGCACAGTGCTTCTTCAGAGTTATCAATAATCTCTCTTCTCATGCTCTGAAAGGTTAGCACTAATAATAACAGGGTATATCTTTTTCTCATCAAGATAAGCATATTTAAGAGTATCAGGTAACGGTTTAAGCTCAAACACGGGATCACCCTTGGGTGGAGGAGGATCCCCTAGGATTTCAAGTGGCAAATTGTGTTTCAGAATAGGTTCCTGTTTAAAGAATACTTCATCTATTTCCCTTCTTTCATTCATAAACATATCATTTTCATGGTCTAGCAAATATTGTTCTAAAGGATCACTAGGAGGTACGGCAATAGAAGCAAGACCAATAATTTCATCCTTACTAGGTAATTCTTCTTCACGGTGTTGTCTACTAAATTTAGAGAAATTAAATTCATGAGTCATATCATCTAAACCTATAGTAACAACATCCCTTTTGCAATCTATGGTAGCATTAACAGTGTTCAAGA
This sequence comes from Triticum urartu, assembly GCF_003073215.2. NCBI lineage: Eukaryota > Viridiplantae > Streptophyta > Magnoliopsida > Poales > Poaceae > Triticum > Triticum urartu. The sequence continues at coordinate 311,741,434 of NC_053027.1, forward strand.
AGGGTCTACTAAATATAATGGGATAAAAGCTATCTTATGGGGAACAAAGAACAAGAAAATCAGCAGGATATTTAGTTTTCCCACAGAAGACTTCAACATCCCTAACAATTCCCATTGGTGAAATAGTGTCTCTATTGGCAAGTTTAATTGTGACATCAATATCTTCTAACTCAACAGATGCAGTATCATGCATAATTTCTCTATATAGGCTAATAGGTATTGCACTAGCACTGGCACCCATAGCACATAAACCATGATAACAATGTTCTCCTATTTTAGCAGAAATAACAGGCATGCCTACCACAGGTCTAGGTTTATCTTTAGCTCAAGGTTTAGCAATTCTAGCAGTTTCATCACAGAAATAAATAACATGCCCATCAATATTATCAGAAAAGAGATCTTTAACAATAGCAATATCAGGTTCAACTTAATTTGCTCATGAGGTGTATAAGTTTTAATATTGCTTTTACGAACCACAGTTGAAGCTTTAGTATGATCCTTTATCCTAACAGGAAAAGGTGGTTTCTCAACATAACAAGTAGGAACAATAGGATCATTATAAGTGACAATCTTTTCTTCAACTTTAATAGGTGCAGCTACTTTTGCTTCTATGGGAGGATGATATTTAAACCACTTCTCCTTGGGCAGATCAATATAAGTAGCAAAAGATTCATAGAAAGAAGCTACTATCTGAGAGTCAAGTCCATATTTAGTGCTAAATTTACGGAAAACATCGATATCCATAAAAGATTTAACACAATCAAAACTAGGTGTCATACCTGACTCCTTACCTTTGTCGATGTCCCAATCTTCACAGTTGCGTTTAATTCTTTCCAATAAATCCCATTTGAATTCAATAGTATTCATCATAAAAGAGCCAGCACAAGAAGTATCAAGCATGGTGCGATTGCTATCAGAAAGCCAAGCATAATTTTTGAATAATCCTTTCTCTTGAGAGCTCATGATTGGGGCATGAATATAACATTGATTTAAGCCTCCCCCAAGCTTGAGCGATGCTTTCTCCTTCGCGAGGCCAAAAATTATGTATATAATTGCGATCACGATGAACAAGATGCATAGGATAAAACTTCTGATGAAATTCCAATTTCAATCGTTTGTAGTTCCATGACCCCATATCATTACATAGCCTATACCATGTCGATGCATCTCCCTTCAAAGATAAAGGGAAGACCTTCTTCTTAACAACATCTCCGAGTACAACTGCAACCTTAAATAATCCACAAACTTCATCCACATATATTAGAGGCTCATCAGGATGCTTTGCTCCATCTCCTACAAAAGGATTAGCTAGCAGTTTTCTATCATACCCGAAGGAATTAGAAAGCAGACATTTTCATTTTCATTTGGTTCGGTAGGTTGAGGAGCAACCCTTTGCTCTACTGGTCGGGGTGAAGATACCCCGAACAAGCTCCTCAGAGGATTACTTCCCATAGTAACAAGTGACAGTAAATTTCAGCACACTATATAAATTTTTCCTTACAAATTCCACCTGCCAAAGGCGCTTCACTCCCCGGCAATGGCGCCAGAAACGAGTCTTGATGACCCACAAGTATATGGGATCTATCGTAATCCTTTCGATAAGTAAGAGTGTCGAACCAAACAAGGAGCAAAAGGAAATGATAAGCGGTTTCCAGCAAGGTATTGTCTGCAAGTACTGAAATAAGTGGTAACAGATAGTTTTGCGATAGGATAATTTGTAACAAGCAACAAGTAACAAAAGTAAATAAAGTGCAGCAAGGTGGCCCAATCCTTTTTTTAGCAAAGGACAAGCCTGGAAAAACACTTATATAGAGAAAAGCGCTCCCGAGGTCACATGGGAATATCGTCAAGCTAGTTTTCATCACGTTCGTATGATTCGCGTTCGGTACTTTGATAATTTGGTATGTGGGTGGACCGGTACTTGAGTACTGTCCTTAGTTGGACAAGCATCCCACTTATGATTAACCTCTATTGCAAGCATCCGCAACTACAACAAAAGTATTAAGGTAAACCTAACCATAGCATGAAACATATGGATCCAAATCAGCAACACATAAACTAGGGTGTAAGCTTCTGTCACTCTAGCAACCCATCATCTACTTATTACTTCCCAATGCCTTCCTCTAGGCCCAAATAATGGTGAAGTGTTATGTAGTCGACATTCACATAACACCACTAGAGGAGAGACAACATACATCTCATCAAAATATCGAACGAATACCAAATTCACATGACTACTAATAGCAAGACTTCTCCCATGTGCTCAAGAACAAACGTAACTACTCACAAAGCATAATCATGTTCATAATCAGAGGGGTATTAATATGCATATAGTATCTGAACATATGATCTTCCACCAAATAAACCGACTAGCATCAACTACAAGGAGTAATTAACACTACTAGCAACCTACTAGTACCAATCCCGCACTTGGAGACAAGAATTGGATACAAGAGATGAACTAGGGTTTTGAGAGGAGATGGTGCTGGTGAAGATGTTGATGGAGATTGCCCTCTCCTGATGAGAGGAGCGTTGGTGATGACGATGGCGATGATTTCCCCCTCCCGAAGGGAAGTTTCCCCGGCAGCACAGCTCTGCCGGAGCCCTAGATTGCATCCGCCAAGGTTCTGCCTCGTGGCGGCTGAGTTTCGTCCGAGGAGATGGCTTCTGATTTTTTCTCATCGGAAGACTTCATATAGCAGAAGATGACCACCGGAGGGCCACCCGGGGGCCCACGAGGTAGGGGGGCGCGCCCAGGGGGTAGGGTTCTTGCGCTCAGTATTTTTTATATATTCTGAAAACGTCTTCTGTGAAGTTTTAGGACTTTTGGAGCTGTGCAGAATAGGTCTCTAATATTTGCTCCTTTTCCAGCCCAGAATCCCAGCTGCGGGCATTCTCCCTCTTTATGTAAACCTTGTAAAATAGCAGAGAATAGGCATAGGTATTGTGACATAATGTGTAATAACAGCCCATAATGCAATAAATATCGATATAAAAGCATGATGCAAAATGGACATATTAGTCCCGGTTCAGCTTGGTAAGATAAACTGGCCCTTGGGGACTACACAGGCGAAAGTTAAAAGATTACAATTCTAAAACACCGGTTCATCTTCAGAAGATCAACCGGCCCTTGGAGGCTAAGCATGCAAAGTTGAAGTATTACAAAGTCCCGGTTTAGATTGGCATCATAAATCGCCCCTTGGGGGCTACTGGAGTTGGTACTTGAAGTTGGACATAAGAGAGAAACAGTTATGTAGTTACCTCATATCACTCCTTCATTAGATTCACTAAACCGGCTTCATAGTCGCGGTTTGTGTACAGACGGTTTAAAAAACCAGAATGAAGTTCTTGGGCGTTGAGGTGGGTGTAGCTCGACAAGTCTGTGCTCCACTTGCCTTTGCCCATAGCAGAAAGTTCCTCCTTGGCACTATGCTTTGATAACGCAACAGGATTGCCAGGGGTGGTGTGGCCAATGCAAGTAATTATAATGTCATCTTCCTTGTCACCAGCAGCTTTTACTGGAGTTGACGGTTTATCAGCTGCGTTAGCTGGACTTGATGGCTTATCATCAGTTCGGACCGGGCTTGCCAGTTTATCAGCATGGCCTGTTGCATCATCTTATACTTGTTCAACAAAATCATGGTCTTGAGGGGGCAGATCATCAAACATGGCGTCAACATTCGTTCCTTCCGGTTCTGGAGTTCTCTCTGGTTCAACAACCACATGGTCATCAGATGGTTTATTTACCCGAGCTTTCTTGCTGGGTCTGGCCTTGGCCCTGAAAGGAAAAGATATAGAGGTCAGTATAACATGCAAGTATAAAGCATCAAAATATTAAGTTTAAACTATTTACCCAGGAATAGTATTAAGAGGAGGGAGCTGTGTGGCCGTTAACTCACCAGATGATGAATGAGGTGTTCCCTGATAATTGGAATCGGACGGATTAAGGGGTTGTCAGAAATAACCTACCTTGGGAAAAGAAGGATCGGAAGTGGGTGATACCTCAGATTGACGCTTCCGAACCAGAGTGTTCGGTAAACCGGCTGAAGTGACTACTTGGCCGTTGTGCCGGGTTGTGGGGAGAGCTTTGTGTTGCTGCTTCTTCAAAAGAAAGTGTGGGTCCAAGTGAGCTAGGGGGTGAGAAAATCTTACTTTCCATATTGCTTGATGGATTTTTTGTGTTGGCAGAGGGTCTGAACCGGAGGAAAGGATAATTACCTCCGCATCATCGGCTTGGCTACCTTCAGCGTCAACCTGAAAATAATCATTGTCAATGAGGTGTATGAAAACGAACCAAGAGAGTCAAGTTCTACCTCTGAGACCGGATTATCAAGATCACCATCGAGGTTCAACCCGGTGGATTCAACTGCCTTCTTCTTGGAAGGTATCTTGACAACCTTTGTCTTAGGTCGAGGGATCTTGGACGGTTTATCTTGAGGTTTCTTCTTCCAAAATGGTTCATCACCCTTTTAAAAGATTGACATAGGATATAAAAGATTGAACGGTTAAGAATATCAAGTACAAAGCAGGAGTGAGGAAATTCTTACAGCTGGCGGTTTATTCAAAGTATAGAAGGGACTTAACCTGGTCCTGCTGCAGACAGCTTCCGATTCATTCAGCATCTTCTTAACAGACTCAGTAACTTCAGCCTCTATTAGCTGAATATCAATATGTCGTTGAGGATCTTTTGAGTCCCCTGTGTACTCACACATTAAATTGGGGCGACGGCTTAACGGTAAAATACTCCAAGATATCCAGCAACGAACAAAGTCAATTCCTGTCAAGCCATTAGCCATGAAAGCTCTGAGCATGGCGAGTTGTGCTGCATATGTGGCCCGTTCCTTGGCAGTCAGCCGTTGTGGAAATGGATGTGTGTTGGTAAGCCGGTGAGCACGATAACCCGACAGAGGGTTTTCATCTTCAGGGGAAGTATCCTTACAGTAGAACCAAGTCTGCTTCCAATCCTTAGGATGGCTATGAAGTTTGGCATGAGGGAAGCTGACGTCCTTTCTTTTCTGAATGGAGACGCCACGAAGTTCAGTGTTGGGCCCGCCTACAAATTTAGTACGATGGTTCAAATAGAAAAAAATCCCTGAACAATTCAACGGTTGGCTCTTCTTGCGGATAGGCCTCACAAAACACTTGAAGGTCACAAATATTGGACACACAGTTGGTTCCAATATCTTGAGGGTGGATCTGGAAGCTGGCAAGCACATCACGAAAAAACTTGGATCCGGGCAGTTTAAAACCACGGCTCATGTGATCAACAAATACCACTTCCTCGCCGTCTTTAGGGGTAGGAGGATTTTCTGGACTGGGAACTCGCCAGTGGATTTCGCTTTCTTTCAGTAACCCGGGAAGGGACCCAGTTATAGGCATAAAATTGTTTGGCCATTTCAAGTGAAGAGCTGGAAAAAGATTGATGCCGGTTTAAGACTCATTGTTGTCAAGCATAATGTAGCGACCCGACCTCAAACGGCCAAGTCTCTATGCTTCAGTGTCATCCCTGGATCGGTAATGCTGAGACACACACAGTACTCGAGGATTTATAACAGAGTAGCAATCACACACTTATTACATCGAATGTCTCAAAAGAGAACTTATTACAGTAAATATGGCTTAAGGCCATCTAATACGATAACAGCGGAAGGCTTGGAAGATAAAGTGAGTCCATCAACTCCAACGACATAGCTGAGCTGCGCGACAATGACCTAACGAACCTTACTCCTCATCTGAAAAGTCTGCAACATAATACGTTGCAGCCCAAAAACGGGTCAGCACATGGAATATGCTGGCAAGATAACACAGTAGAGCAAGAACAGAATAATGCTATCACTACATGCATATTTGGCTGGTGGAAAGCTCTATGGTTATAGTTTTTTGTGAAAAGCCAATTTTTCCCTACAACAAAGGAATAGATTTTATTTAACTATCATGGTAGTTGAAACATCATTGAGAAGGTTCCTCCAACTCAATCCCAATTAAAGTAATTAACAACCCAACAATATTAGTTTAGAGTGATGAGATACTTAGGATACTCCAAGTACTAGATACTCAAGATATCCATAACCGGCTAACCATGATTAGTTTATACACTCTGCAGAGGTTTGCGCACTTTTCCCCACAAGACCCGATCTCCTCTGTTGTATTTCTCGCACTACAGGGTGTTTGAGAAACGGATGACCGAGACACAGTCTTTTAGAAGCATTAACTCCATACTCCGAGCAGACCATACCAAACCTACATCCCACTACCTGCTGATCCACCACTTCGAGGGGTTCACACAACTTACTCAACAATGCTAGAGCCTATAATAGCTTGTGGCTACACACGGAAGTTTCTAGCATGAAAATATCTCAGTTCCCTTTGAGCCTGGGTGGCGGACCATAGGATTATCACACGGGTACTCCGGGATATCCTAGGACAACACTGGATTCCCTAGGTGCCCAACCAACAATCCACCCAGATGTATATTCAAGTTGCCACCTTAAGTTGAACCATTAATTAACAATCTCACATATGTCATGGATTTCACTCACCCAAACCACGTCTACGTTCATAGCATAGCAATATAAGCAATACGTAGAAGTAACTCCCAAGGGTTTAAATATAACAGGGCAATCGGTTCTACCTCATCAACTACTTCCCAACCCACATATTAATCACATCCTAACCATGCAATGTTTGAGGATTTGAGCTAATGCATAAAAACTAGGTGATAAAGGGGTATGATCAAAGTGTTACTTGCCTTGCTGATGATCCACAAATCCTAGGGACTCGTAGTAGCACGCTTCGCACTCCGGGTGTTCTATCGCAAACAAACAAAAGCATACATAAGCAATCAAGCATAGAAACATGGGTAAATCTCAAATAAGAAGATCTAACCAGAAAGTTCAACTTAAGAACTCCGGTTTGCGAAAAGAATCAAATCAAACGGAGCAACGAAACTCAAACGGCGAAAGAAACAAGATCTGTTTACTAATCTGGACTAAGGTCAAATTTTACAGTGGCAAAAACTCGTTCAAGTTGGTTAAATGGAAAGAGGGCCTCGAGACGAAGATCTAGGCGCTTGAATCACCTGATTCCGATAAACGAGCGAAAAGATAAACTAAAACAAAAATCGGATCAGAAATCGCAATTGAAAATAATCACAGAAAATCCAAGAAAAAGAAAACTGACGAACATGCTAACGAACGAGTGTTTGTTGTCTGTTACTAACGATTAAACTCCGTACGCTAAAACGAACGTACGGACGAACGTCCGCAAAGTAACTAAACCAAGAAAAACCGGTGAACCGATCTAAAAAGCGAACTAGGGTTTCTAAAAAAACCAGATCGGTTTTAAAAAAAACGGCAGCGGCAACGGCGGCGTTACCTCCGGCGAGGCTCCGTCGAGGCGGGCCTGCGGCGGCGGGGAGGCGGCGGGCTGTGGTGGCAGGGCAAAGGCGACGCGGGGCGGTGAGGGGCTCGGGCGGCGGGGTTGGTGGTGGTGGCGGGGGGGGGGGTCCGGGGTATTTAAAGAGGGGAGGGGGCAAGGCGGCGGGTTGGAGGAGTCCGGCTCAGACTCCGGTCCGAGTCGGCGGCGGCGTGCGGTCTCCACGAGGGAGACGGCGGCACGGGGAAGGTGGGCCGGCGGCTAGGCTTCGACCCAGCTAGCCACTGCGCGTTTTTTTAATAATTCCGCCGAAACTAAAAAAATCCTAGAGAATAAAATAAAATTCTAAAAATGCAAAAAAATTAACCATCTAAATAAAATATTTCGAACAAGGTGAACATTTTCTTGGCCCTAGAATGCAAATTTGAAAAACGTGCAATTTTTCTAATTTGAATAAAATAGCAATAAACTCTGGATAAAAATCAAATTTTTGGTTTTACTCTTTTTCCTCCAATATTTCCTTTATTTTGGAGAAGTCATATTATCTCCTCTCATGTATTTTAATATGAAATATTTTCGGAGAGAAAAAATTGTTAAAACCAAAATCCTCATTTCAATATTTGATAAAATTCAAATATGAAAACTGGGAAATCCCCAACTCTCTCCGAGGGTCCTTGAGTTGCTTAGGATTTCGAGGATCGCAAAACGAAATGCAATAAAATATGATATGCATGAATGATCTATGTATAACATTCCAAATTGAAAATTTGGGATGTTACAAACCTACCCCCCTTAAGATGAATCTTGCCCTCGAGATTCGGGTTGGCTAGAGAATAGGTGTGGGTGGTCTTTGCGAAGATCATCCTCTCATTCCCAGGTGGCTTTATCCTCGGTATGGTGGCTCCACTGAACGTTGCAAAACTTGATAACCTTGCTGCTGGTGACTCGGCTGGAAAATTCAAGAATCCTGACTGGCTTCTCCTCGTAGGTAAAATCACTGTCCAACTGAATCGCATCCAAGGGTATTGTATCTCTTAACGGTATATCAACCATCTCAGCATGACACTTCTTCAGCTGTGAAACATGAAATACATCAGGAACTCCTAACAGTCCTTCAGGTAACTCCAACTTGTAGGAAACTTCTCCAATACATTCCAAAATTTGATACGGCCCTACAAATCTCGGGGCTAACTTTCCCTTAACTCCAAAATGTTTCACTCCTCGCAGGGGTGATACTTGCAGATATGCTCTATCTCCAATTTCATAGGTTATTTCCTTGCTTTTAGAAACTGCATAACTCTTCTGCCTGGACTGAGCTATCTTCAGTCTATCTCGGATCAACTTAACCTTTTCTTCAGACTCCTTGATCAGATCTGGTCCAAACAATTGTCGGTATCTGACTTCATTCCACATCAACGGTGTTCTGCACCTTCGTCCATACATGGCTTCGAACGGTGCCATCTTCAAAATGGCGTGGTAGCTGTTGTTGTATGAGAACTCCGCGTAGGGCAAATTGTCATCCCAACTAGATCCATAATCTAGCGCACAGGCTCTCAACATATCCTCCAGAATCTGGTTGACTCTCTCGGTCTGTCCATCTGTCTGCGGGTGAAAAGCTATACTGAATTCCATCCTTGTTCCCAAAGTTTGGTGAAACTGATGCCAAAACTTTGAAGTAAATTGTGTTCCTCTATCTGATACAATTGTCCTCGGAACTCCATGCAGACATACGATCCTGGTAATGTATATATTGGCCAACTTCGCACTTGTATAGGTGGTTTTCACTGGGATAAAGTGAGCTATTTTGGTCAAGCGATCAACTACTACCCATATAGAATCATATCCTGATTTGGTCCTGGGTAATCCGGTGATAAAATCCATGCCAAGTTTATCCCACTTCCATTCAGGTATCAGCATAGGCTATAACAATCCTGCTGGCTTTTGATGCTCAGCCTTCACTCTCTGACATACATCACATACGGCTACATACTCGGCAATATCCTTCTTCATACCAGTCCACCAGAAACGTTCCTTCAAATCCAAATACATCTTGGTGTTTCTGGGGTGTATCGAGTATCCTGAGTCATGAGCCTCCTGAAGTATTAACTTCCTAATCTCTGTGTTATTGGGCACATAAACACGGTCCTCAAACCATAAGGTGCCGTGCTCATCCTCACGAAAACCTTTGGCCTTTCCTTTGCCCATTCTCTCCTTTATATCAGCAATCTCTTTGTCATCCTTCTAAGCTTCTCGAATCTTTCCTAACAATGTCGACTGAACTTCCATTGTTGCAACAAAACCTCTAGGAACAATCTCCAATCGAAGTTCCCTGAGATCATCTGCTAACTCCTTTGGCAATCCCGTGCTCACTAGGGTATTAGCATAAGTCTTCCGACTCAAAGCGTCGGCTACGAGATTGGCCTTGCCTGGATGATAGTGAAGCTTCATGTCATAATCCTTTATAAGCTCCAACCATCTCCTCTGCCTAAGGTTCAGCTCTTTCTGTGTGAAAATGTACTTCAAACTCTTATGATCTGTGTACACATCACAACGATTTCCAATAAGGTAGTGCCTCTAGGTCATGAACGCATGCACTACGGCATCCAACTCCAAATCATGCGTGGCATAATTCAACTAGTGTGGTTTCAGTTGTCGCGAGGCATATGAAACAACTCTTCCATCCTGCATAAGCACACTTCCAAGACCTAGGTGAGAGGCATCGCAATACACTTGGAACTCCTTACGTATATCTGGCAGAATCAACATTGGGGCTGTAGTCAAACGTTTCTTTAACTCCTGAAAACTTGCTTCACATTCTTCTGTCCATTTAAATTTGGTATCCTTCTTCAATAACTCCGTCATTGGCTTCGTAGTTTTGGAAAAATTCTCAATGAATCTCCGATAGTATCCTGCGAGTCCAAGAAAACTGCGAATCTCGCTAAATGAAGTGGGTGCCAACCATTCATTGACTGACTGAACCTTGGTAGGATCTACTGCTACCCTTTCTCCTGATATAACATGTCCAAGGAATCCAACTTCCTTCGGCCAAAACTCGCATTTGCTGAACTTGGCATACAACTGATGTTCCCTGAGTTTCTCGAGAACTAAACGCAAATGCTCTTCGTGCTCCTCCTCTTTCTTCGAGTATACCATTATATCATCAATGAACACCACAAAAAACTTATCCAAATATTCCATGAATACTTTGTTCATCATGCTCATGAAGTAGGCAGGGGCGTTAGTCAGTCCAAACGACATGACCATATATTCATACAACCCGTACCGTGTGGTGAATGTTGTCTTTGGTATATCCTTCTCTCGTATCTTCAGCTGGTGATATCCAGATCGCAGGTCGATCTTTGCAAAAACCCTATCTCCTTGCAGCTGGTCGAACAAATCATTGATCATCAGCAGTGGGTATTTGTTCTTGATCGTCACCTCATTTAACGCGCGATAATCAACAACCATTCTTAGAGACTTATCCTTCTTCTCGACAAAAAGCACTTGGGCTCCCCATGGTGATGAGCTCCGTCGAATGTATCCTTTCTCCAATAACTCCTTGATATGTTTCTTAATCTCCTCCGGATCATTTCGGGCATCCGGTATGGTCTCTTTGATATGGGCCCGGTGCCTGGCAATAGCTCTATCAAAAACTCAATGTCTCGATCTGGTGGCATGCCTGGTAACTCTCCTGGAAAAACATCCGGGTAATCCTTCACTATAGGCACTTCCTCCTGAACAACTCCCGTGAGGGTATTCACTTGGCTACTTCTTGGCGCATGCCTAGATACATACTTGATCCTTTTTCCCTCAGGGGTGGTGAGACAAATTAACTTACTAACACAATCAATGCTTCCTCCATACTTTGACATCCAGTCCATGCCTAATATCACATCCAATCCTTGTGACTCCAAGATTATTAGGTCGGACGGAAAAACATGGCTACCAATGGTTATGACCAAGTCCTCCCGAGTTCGGGGTTAGGCGAGGCTTCTGCTGAGTTCCTGAATTGTACCTTCTGTGTCCATACTTCCTCTTACGGCTCTAAATCTGTTGCTGCTTCCCTTCAATCATAAGAGCCTTATCTACCAACTCCTGGTAGTTGTTGAATGTTTCCACCATCAACTGCATGCTCATCTCATCATTCAGCCCTTCCATAAACTTCTCCTGCTTTGCGGCATCTGTGGCCACATCATTAGGGGCATAGCAAGATAACTTGCTAAACTCATCCATGTCCTGAGCCGCAGTACGGTTCCCCTGGCATAAGTTACGAAACTCACGCTTCTTCATACTCATAGCTCCAGTTGAGACATGGGCTGTACGGAAAGCTTGTTGAGACTGATCCCGTGTCACCGTGGCTATAGGGTAGGTGACAGTGTAATTCTCCCACCATGAGGCTATTGGTCCATCCAACTGATGTGCAGAAAAACGCACCTTCTCAGCATTGGTACTTCCTGGAGTGATTAACTCCCTTCCAATCCTGCGGAGCCAATCATCTGCAACTATGGGCTCGGTGCTACTGGAAAACACCAGCGGTTGCAACCTTAGAAAGCGGGCTAAATTATCAATTGGTGGTGGTGGCGGCGGATTGTTATTGTTATTATTGTTGCTGCCTTGGTTCTGAACTAACAACTGCATCAGGGTATTCTGCTGCTGGATTAACTGAGTGAGCTCCGGTGGGAAGGTAAATTCGGGGTCACGTCTCGGAGGCATTTGATGGGTTTAGAGGGCAGAGATTAGAATAGAATGAGGTCTAATGAGAAAAACACTACCCATATGCACATGATACAAACACAAACCATTTCACTCAAACAATCAAGCAAAGGCATACAATCGATCTAACTATCGTTACAAAAGTGCTCGAACTATACTATTTACATGGAATACTACTACTGATGTGGTGGTCTACTAAAAATATTCTTCGGTTGAAGTCTCCATGATGTCTGCTCCAGCTTCATCTTCATAGTCATCATCGCTATTGTCGGGGTCTGAGTCGGTGTCGTCGATGATAATGTAGTCCTCTGGGCGAATCTCCTTGGGTTCTTCGTCTTCTCCTCCTGGTGCGGGGTCTCCCAGAAATAATCCTAGCTTCCTTTCTAGATCGTCATTCTTCTCCACTAGTACGACGATTTCCTCCTCATAATCTTCACGAGTAGCCTTGAGTTCTTCCTCCAGTTTCGTGATCCTAGTCATTGCCTTCTTCAGATCTATCATTCCTGCGCACATCTGGTTCTCCTCGCGACGAATATGTTGGTTTAACTCCTGGATGAAAGCTGCAATTGATCTATCCTTCCTGGTGCTGATCATCTCCCATTGCTCATCTCGGCGCCCACAAATCTGATAGATAGTATCCTTAAGCTCCTGATGATAAACTTCTCCAATGCGTCCCATGGTGATGTGAGCTGCCATACTCTCTCCTAGACTCCAGGTTGGTGCATCGAAGGAAAACTCTATGGGCTTAGTGACTGGCGTGAATGTCCTTCCTGGAACTTGAACTTGAATCATCCATCGCTCCTCTTCTGGTAATGTGGTGTTGTAAGTCTCGGTGAAGCTTGGTATTCCAATGTTCAGGTACCTAGTGACTTCCTTCAAGTGTCGTCCAAAAGGTGCTTCTTCATCCGGTTGTGCAAACTTGTTCCTTGCGTCCGCCATCCTAAAGAGTAGAAAATGGAGAGGAGTCAAAAATGAGAAGAGAATAGTGATCTAGGGCTTTAGCTTAGTGGTTGTGTCCTACACTCAACGTGTGCTCTGATACCATCTTGTAGCGACCCGACCTCAAACGGCCAAGTCTCCGTGCTTCAGTGTCATCCCTGGATCGGTAATGCTGACACACACAGTACTCGAGGATTTATAACAGAGTAGCAATCACACACTTATTACATCGAATGTCTCAAAAGAGAACTTATTACAGTAAATATGGCTTAAGGCCATCTAATACGATAACAGCGGAATGCTTGGAAGATAAAGTGAGTCCATCAACTCCATCGACATAGCTGAGCTGCACGGCAATGACCTAATGAACCTTACTCCTCGTCTCAAAAGTCTGCAACATAATACATTGCAATCCGAAAACGGGTCAGCACATGGAATATGCTGGCAAGATAACACAGTAGAGCAAGAACAGAATAATGCTATCACTACATGCATATTTGGCTGGTGGAAAGCTCTATGGTTATAGTTTTTGCGAAAAGCCAATTTTTCCCTACAACAAAGGAATAGATTTTATTTAACTATCATGGTAGTTGAAACATCATTGAGAAGGTTCCTCCAACTCAATCCCAATTAAAGTAATTAACAACCCAACAATATTATTTTAGAGTGATGAGATACTTAGGATACTGCAAGTACTAGATACACAAGATGTCCATAACGGGGGACACGGCTAACCATGATTAGTTTATACACTCTGCAGAGGTTTGCGCACTTTTCCCCACAAGACCCGATCTCCTCCATTGTATTTCTCGCACTACAGGGTGTTTGAGAAACGGATGACCGAGACACAGTCTTTTAGAAGCATTAACTCCATACTCCGAGCGGACCATACCAAACCTACATCCCACTACCTACTGATCCACCTCTTCGGGAGCTTCACGCAACTTACTCAACTATGATAGAGCCCATAATAGCTTGTGGCTGCACACGGAAGTTTCTAGCATCAAAATATCTCAGTTCCCTTTGAGCCTGGGTGGCGGACCATAGGATTATCACACGGGTACTCCGGGATATCCTAGGACAACACTGGATTCCCCAGGTGCCCAACAAACAATCCACCCAGATGTGTATTCAAGTTGCCACCTTAAGTTGAACTATTAATTAACAATCTCACATCTATCATGGATTTCACTCACCCAAACCACGTCTACGAGCATAGCATAGCAATATAAGCAATACATAGAAGTAACTCCCGAGAATATAATAGGGCAATAGGTTCTACCTCATCAACTACTTCCCAACCCACATATTAATCACATCCTAACCATGCAATGTTTGAGTATTGGAGCTAATGCATAAAAACTGGGTGATAAAGGGGTGTGATCAAAGTGTTACTTGCCTTGCTGATGATCTGCAAAACCTAGGGACTCGTAGTAGCACGCTTCACACTCCAGATGTTCTATCGCAAACAAACAAAAGCATACATAAGCAATCAAGCAAAGAAACATGGGTAAATCTCAAATAAGAAGATCTAACCAGAAAGTTAAACTTAAGAACTCCGGTTTGCGAAAAGAATCAAATCAAACGTTGCAACGAAACTCAAACGGCGAAAGAAACAAGATCCATTTACTAATCTGGACTAAGGTCATATTTTACAGTAGCAAAAACCTGTTCAAGTTTGTTAAACGGAAAGAGGGTCTCGAGACGAAGATCTAGGCGCCTAAATCGCCTAATTCCGATAAATGAGCAAAAAGATAAATTAAAACGAAAATCGGATCAGAAATCGTGATTGAAAATAATCGCGGAAAATCCGAGAAAAAGAAAACTGACGAACAGGCTAACGAATGAGTGTTCGTTGTCTGTTACTAACGAGTAAACTCCATTCGCTAAAACGAACGTACGGACGAACGTCCGCAAAGTAACTAAATCGAGAAAAACCGTTGAACCGATCTAAAAAACGAACTAGGGTTTCTAAAAAACCGGATCGGTTTTAAAAAACCCGGATCGGTTTTAAAAAAACCGGCGGCGGCAATGGCGGCGTTACCTCCGGCGAGGCTCCGGCGAGCAGGGGTTGCGGCGGGCGGTGGCGGTGGGGCGACGGCAGCACAGCACAGCGAGGGGCGGCGGCATCGGGTGCGGTCGGGCGGCGGGGCTCGGGCGGCGGGGTTGGTGGTGGTGGCGGGGGGGGGGGGGTTCCGGGGGATTTAAAGAGGGGAGGGGGCGGCTTGGAGGAGGGGGCAAGGCGGAGGGGTGGAGGAGTCCGGCTCGGACTCCAGTCCGAGTCGGCGGCGGCGGCGCGGTCTCCAGGAGGGAGAAGGCGGCGCGGGGAAGGTGGGCCGGCGGCTAGGCTTCGACCTAGCTAGCCACTGCGCGTTTTTTTAAATAATTCCGCCAAAAGAAAAAAAACATCCTAGAGAATAAAATAAAATTCTAAAAATGCCAAAACAAATTTTCACCGTCTAAATAAAATTTTGAGAACAAGGTGAACATTTTCTTGGCCCTAAAATGCAATTTTGAAAAACGGGCGATTTTTCTAATTCGAACAAAATAGTAATAAACTCTGGATAAAAATCAAATATTTGATTTTAATCTTTTTCCTCCGATATTTCCTTTATTTTGGAGAAGTCATATTATCTCCCCTCATGTATTTTAATATGAAATATTTTCGGAGAGGAAAAAATAGTTAAAACCAAAATCCTCGTTTCAATATTTTATAAAACTCAAATATGAAAACTAGGAAATCCCCAACTCTCTCTGAGGATCCTTGAGTTGCTTAGGATTTTGAGGATCGCAAAATGAAATGCAATAAAATATTATATGCATGAATGATCTATGTATAACATTCCAAATTGAAAATTTGGGATGTTACACATAAAGCGTAGCACGTTAAGGAAAAAGCAATCAAGCAAGCAAAATTGTTAAACCGGAGGTTGATGCTATTATAAATGTGAAAGCGATTGGCGGTTTACGAGGGACTAATTGCATATGGTAGATTATTTTCTAAAAGATAAACCGCCTACGCAGACAATGAAAGTACAGATCTGAAGCAAAAAACGACTAAGTGAGTAAAAACAAGTTTCATAGGTTCACATTGCAATTTTGGATCTACAACATGTCAGGAAAAGGAAAAGATTTAGACCTAAAAAGTTGATGCTTGAGCAGTTCACAAAGGTCCAGATCGGTTTTTATACATAAAAGGCATGGTTTGATAGGCAAAATAAGGACTGTCATTGCTACCGCATAAAGAAACATCAAGTTTGAAGTCTGTCATATAGCATCTAATGAAAAACAAGGGTAGAACACCATGAAGCTTCTATGAACTCGCGAGAACCCTAGCGGATCTACAGAGGAAGGTAAGAGGAACTTACCGAAGCTGTTGAAGCAGTGGAGGCGCGCTGCATTTTTCTGGAACATTCAGGTTGATGCAGCGGCTAGAGGTGAATTCGTGGGCGGAGCTTGACGACGGTGTCTGCGCAAGGAAGAAGAAGCGAGGAGGCAAGAGGGAAAAAATGAAAAGGACCACCCGGTCTTATTTATAAGGTGAAAGGATAAGTGACAGGCGCGAAAATCGAGGAGCCCAAAAGTTGGATATGTGACAGAGCAGTCGCCTCGATTGTCGGAGGCTCATTAATGAAGGTGAGGTATATTCAATTTTTAATAACAGGTGAAGTCATGGCGGATTATTACGAACCTGGAAGATGATGTTATGGCGGTTTACAAGATTTATGCGAAGGTGCGGAAGGAGGAATTTTTCTAAGTGTTGTAGATTGACATGAACAAGTTCAAATCAATCTGGGGCCTAATGTTGGAGATATTACTACTAAGTATAAACGGGCCATGAGGGACCGGGTTATGCCCACAATGAGTTAGTCGTGTTTGAAGCCCATGAAGACAAGAAGTATGGCGCTTTCCAGAGGAGATCTAACATGAAGGCCCAGGGCCGAAAGGCGGATTAGAGCCCATAGACATAAACCGCCATATGATATGTAACTTATGTTGTAAGGCAAGGAAAGGTAGGAACCGAGCCGGGTACGTTTATGAGCCGGCCTCAGGATTCTGTAAACCACCGGGCGTCAACCTGTGTATATAAAGGGATGACCCGGCGGCAGTTTAGAGACAGACAACAATAACTCGAGAGCCAGGCAAAGCGGATTCGCTCCCTGGTCATCGGAACCCTAGCAATTCGATCACAACTGTAGTAGACTTTTACCTTCTTCGTAAGGGGCCGAACTAGTATAATTCCTTGCGTCCCTTGTTCGCTTTAACCCCTTTAAGCTAACCCATCACGATGGCTCCATGACTAATTCCTTTCAGTAGGACATCTTCCGTGACAATTCCACGACAACAGTGGAGATGAACAGTATCCCGTGGAGTCCCGTTTTGTGGTACGCCACAACCCTCCCGATGAAAAGTACCCCCGTTTCGACCGTAGCACTCCAACAAGAGTCCGTTTCCATCGTTTTGCGGTACGCCACACCCCTCCCGATCAACAGAACCCCATTTCGACCGTAGGAGGTCCGTTTCCTCCATTTTGTAGTATGCCATACCCCTCCTGATGAACAGGATCCCATTTCAAATGTGGCCGGTCGAACACAAGGCCGTTTCCTCCTTTCTGCGGTACGCCAGGCCTCGTTTCCATCGGCTGTTCCCTCCAAGCCCTCCAGATGAACACGACGATGCATTCCATTCCGACCTAGCCGGTTGGCTCCCCATGAACACGACGTCGACGCAGTTTCTCTGTTCCGACCCAGCCATGTACACGAGCCCTGGCCGTACGTATGCACGAGTAGGCGTTCGAGACCCCGCCCGTATGTACGTGCGTGGTCATATTTTCTTTCTTGCACACTGGCCGTTGTACGTACGTGTACATGCTACATGCACGCCTCTACTACGACACGTGCACGCCTCAACATTGACCAGTATGTTTGTACACGTTTGCGACCTGAATGACAACGCTATGTACGCTTCGACCAGGTGGGTCCCGACTGTCAAGCACTTCCTTGTGTGTGAAGGTGTAGCAGGTGGCTCCCAGCAGTCAGGGGGAAACGTTTTTTTTGTGAAATACGGTGACCCTTCTGGTTGGTCCCCGCTGTCAAGTGGAGGAATAATTATTTTGCGTGTAATAAGGAGGCACTTCCTTGCTCCGACCGTGGACCCAGCTATCAGCCTCTCCACGTACAGTCCACGTCCGATGGAAGCCGTTCCTTGACCATGTTGACCACGCCGCGGCGAGAGCACCAGGGCGGTGGACGACGGTGAGGCCTAGGAAGGGGACGACGTGGAGCCGGGGAAGACATAGTAGTGGATGCCCACGCGTAGAGGAGTATGAGGGTTCACAGGTTCGCTGCGGCGTGAGGCTGCCGTCGCCGCAGAATAACAGGGGGTGTGGGTGAGAAGAGGGATGACCTGGCCAGCGGTGGGAGTAGTAGGGGCGGTGAGGCCTCCGCGACATCGTAGCCGGACACAGGAGGCAGGTGCACGAGGCACGACCGGCGCTGGTTTGGGCGGCTGGAGCAAGAAGATCAGAGGTTGAAGAAGCACTATGACTGTTGGATGGACATCATACGGTCACTAGAGCTAGAATCGTGCATATTAACTAAGCTGACGATGCCCTCCATCCCCGTCTACTTAGTAGGCCCACAATTTAACCTCCCACTATACTGGGTCCCAACTAGCAGGGGGTATTCATTTTTTTGTGCGTAATAAGGAGGCAGTTCCTTGCGTGCGAAGATATAGCTGGTGGGTCCGAGCTATCAACGGCGGTAACTTTTTTTTCCAAAATACAGAGGCCCTTTCGGTGGGTCCCAGACGTCAGGTGGAGGAATCATTATTTTGCGTGTAATAAGGAGGCATTTCCTTTCGAGCGGCCGTCGACCCAGCTGTCAGCCTCTCCATGTACAATCCACGTTTGATGCATGTCGGTCGATGACCATGTTGACCAGGCCGCGCCGAGAGCACCAGGGCGGTGGACGACGGTGAGGCCTAGGAAGGGAACGACACGGAGCCAGGGAAGACTTGGCAGTTGTTTCCCACGCGAAGAGGAGTACGACTGTACGAGGGTTTACTGGTTCGTCTGCCATCGCCGGAGAATAACAGTAGGTGTGGGTGAGTAGAGGGATGGCTAGGCCAGTGATGGGAGTACGGTGGGGCGGTGAGGCCTGCGCGGTAGCACAGCCGGCCGCAGGGAGGAGGTAGCAGGCAGTCCCGCCGGCGTTTGTTTGAGAGGCTGGAGCAGGAAGAGCATAGATTGAAGAAGCACGATGACCGTTGGATGGACATCCAACAATCACTGCTTGTGCATCAACCTTTTTTTGCAAAGCCTCAAATCTGTGGAAAACAGCATACATCCCATCTGCCATTATTTCTAATAATTTACAGCCCATTTGCTAATTCTTTAGGTTTTTTGGATCCCGTATTCTTTTTGTTAGCATTACAGCCCATATTGTGGCCACGGTTAAAAAATTATACGAAGTTTTGCATATGTCGGTGTGGTCCAAACTATTTTTAATCCTGAAATTTCGAGTCACATTCAAACTGATTTTAAAATACATGTATATCAATATAAAATGCAACAAATTGTCCACGCATAAAAATCAATGCAATTTAAAATCTCAAAATGAAAAAAAGAAATTTGAAACTAATTGCCGGTTTAATGTGTTTTAAAAATGTACAACCCATTTCTCATTACTGATAGGCCATTTTCTAGGCCAACTAAATAAATCTGTCCTCGTCTTGAAATATTTGCAGCCCAAAAGGCCTGACAAAGCGACTTAGTTGGCAAATCACAATAATTGGGCTGTGGTCGTGGACCCAGCTGCGGCCGTGGACCCAGCTGTTAGCCTCTCCATGTACAGTACCCTTCCGATGGAAGTCGGTCGTTGACCACATTGACCACACTGCGCCGAGATCACCAAGGCAGTGGATGGCGGTGAGGCCTTGGAAGGGGACAATGCGGAGCCGGGGAAGACGCGGCAGTGGATGCCCACACGGAGAGGAGTACGAGGGTTCACTAGTTCGGCTGCGGTGTGAGGCTGCCGTCGCCGCAGAATAATAGGGGGTGTGGGTGAGTGGAGGGATGGCCTGGCCAGCGGTGGGAGTAGTATGGGGCCAGTGAGGCCTCCGCGGCAGCACAGCCGGCCACGGGAGGCAGGAGCAGGCGCCACGACCGGCGTTGCTTTAGGCGGCTGGAGCAAGAAGACCAGAGGTTGAAGAAGCACTATGGCCGTTGGATGGACATCGTACGGTCACTAGAGCTAGAATCGTTCAAATTGACTAAGTTGACAAAGCCCTCCGTCCCCATCAACTTAGTAGGCCCACAAGTCAGCCACCCACTATGGTGGGTCCCAGCTAGCAGGGGGTATTCATTTTTTTGTGCGTAATAAGGAGGCACTTCCTTGCGTGCGAAGATATAGCTGGTGGGTCCGACCTATCAGCGGGCGGAACAGTTTTTCACGAAATACAGAAGCCCTTCCCATGGTTCCTAGCTGTCAGGTGGAGGAATCATTATTTTGCATGTAATAAGGAGGCATTTCCTTGCGTGCGGCCGTGGACCCAGCTGTCAGCCTCTCCACGTACAGTCCACCTCCAATGGATGTCGTTCATTGACCATGTTGACTAGGCCGCGCCGAGAGCACTAGGGCGGTGGACCACGATGAGGCCTAGGAAGGGAACGACACGGAGCCAGGGAAGACTCGACAATTGTTTCCCACGCGGAGGAGTACGAGGGTTTACTGGTTCGTCTGCCGTCACTGGAGAATAACAGCACATGTGGGTGAGTATAGGGATGGCTAGGCCAGCGATGGGAGTACGATGGGGCGGTGAGGCCTGCACTGCAGCATAGCCGGCCGCGGGAAGAGGGAGCAGGCAGTCCCGCCAACGCTTATTTGAGCAGCTGGAGCAGGAAGAGCAGAGATTGAAGAAGCACGACAACTGTTGGATGGACATCCAACAGTCACTGCTCTTGTGTGCATTATTTCTAATAATGTATAGCCCATTTGCTAATTCATAAGAATTTTTTTGGAGCCCATCTTCTTTTTGTTAGCATTACACCCCATATTGTGGCCACGGTTAAAAAGTAAACGAAATTTTGCATATTTCGGTTCGGTTAACTATTTTTAATCCCGAAATATCGATTCACATTCAAACTATTTTGAAAAATAATTTATATAAATATAAAATCGAAATAATTGTCCACGTATAAAAATCAATGGAATTTAAAATCTTGTAATGAAAAAAAATTGAAACTAATTCCCGGTTTGATGTGTTTTAAAAATGTACAACCCATTTCTGGGCAAACCGAATGAAACTCTCCTCGTCTTGAAAGATTTGCAGCCTAGCAGGGCTGATAAAGCAAGTAGGCCTCGTTTGGGTATTTCCTTAAAAAAAATAGAACTGGGCTAGCCATTTTCAGGAAGAAAAAAACACAACTGGGCTCATGATGTGGTAAACATAAATAAAACCCTGGCTAGATGGGCCACAACCCCAGCACAGCCCCATTGTTACCCTGATCCGTCGCTAAAACTAGTATAAATAACAACTGCGTGACCTGATGGGTCCTTGGTGTGTGCCGCTCGTAGTGTAATTCTCTCGTTTATTGACTACGTTGACAATGGCGTGAGCCCCAGATGTCCAACCATTAGGAGGAACCATATTTTTCGGCTTGTAATATAGAGGCACTTGCTTGCGTACTGCCATGACGCTAGTAGGTCCCTATTGTCATCCTCTCCACGTATAGTCATCTCCTTGTTCCTCTCAGTTGTTGACGACGTTGACAACGCAAGAGGGCGGTGCACCGCGCATGGCAAGCAAACCAAGGCCGCAAGGCGAAAGACGATGACAAGGCCTTGGACGGAACGAACATGAGCCATGGAAGATGCGCCGGTCCAGTCGCAGGCGGAGGGGAGTATGAGGGTTGACTGGTTCGGGTGCGAGTGCGTGTTGGGTCTAACGTCGCCGAAGAATAACAGGAGGTGTGGGGGAATAGAGGGAGGGACTGGCCAACGTTGGAGGGTACGTACGGTAGGGTAGCGGAGGCACAGCCAGCCATGGGAGGCGGGAGCAGGCGGAGCCGACGGGGTGGTTTTGTTTGGGTGGCTGGAGGAAGAAGAAGACAAAAGATAGAAGATACATGACAGATGTTGGATGTCAATCCAACAGCTGGTAGGCAGAATCGTTGGTTCACTGGCTAGTAAGTCGACACCACCTTGGATAGGCTATTTCCTCGTGGGTCCCAAATGTCAGAATCCAAATCTGTCATGGTCATGCAGCCTTTCCTATGAAAATTTACAGCCCATTTGATGTGCTAGTTCGAAATAAGTTTGTAGGTGCTGGTGGGGGCTAATCACTTGGGTTCTGTAATGCACAGTGAGCTCAAGCAGCCGGCGAGAGTGATGTTATTTCCCTTGGTTGGGATTTGTTAGTTGTTACAATATTTCACTCTAAATTAAACGACTCGCAAGCTATTTGCCTTGCTTCAAAGAAAATATGATAGTCACAGCCGAGTTGAAAAGGGCAAGAACATCTAACTCCAGCTTACAAACTGTACGAAAACACGAGGGTTAATTGTACATCAGGTTTACAAAAAAAACAGGTTAAAAAGGGCAACAACATCTAACTCCAACACTGTTTTTGGCGGTCACAGTCAAATGGATCGGTCAGGTCCACAGAATGAACATCCTTGGTCGTAAAATTTACTGGATTATGACCATAATATGTTTAAATAAAAGCCCGACACGTTCAGAAGCTCTTTTGCCCACCTGAAACTTCTTTTTTTGCTCTTCCACATACCCATCCGTCAAAACCATGCTGCTGATAAACTTAAGCCTGATGGACAATAGTAACCTCGCATTCAGCAGAAAGAATGTGACAAATCTAGTGTTTGCACGGTTGGCTACATATCGTTCTAGCGTTATTGTCTTCAATCGAATCTCATGAGAAGTGAGAATATCCCGATGCTTACGAATCCACCAATTGGTTATAACTTTCTTACCCCGTTCTGTTGCCTAAATAGACATGATAATTGAAAAGAGTTAAGGTCTAAAAAAGAGTGTCGAAATAGCAACAGGTGAACGATTAATTCTAGTACACTATATGCAGGCTTCCAATGTGCGTGAAATAATCACCTTTATATACAACTTCTCCAGACATGGAAAGCATTGCAGCAAGACAATAATCTAGTCCAGATCAAAACTATTCAATTGGATATATAAGATCTTGACAGAATCCAGCACCATTGATAGGCCATCCATGGAGAAACTCTTCATTGAGCATAGAACATAATATTATTACAAAATGTGTACTCCAAGATGACATATAACTTATGCGCAGAAATTTAAAATGCAGCTTATAGTTACAAGTGTAGATGATAATATAAAGTACCTGAAGAACTGTGCAACCAAACACCATATTGAAATGAGCACAGAGATCATGTATTACACCCAAGCTCTCCAGTGTTCGCGTAGAGAGGACGGTTGTTTGCAACGGTGAATAACTAGAATCAAGGATAAACCTTTGAAGTGAAGGGGCATCTTGGATGATGACCTGCCTTCCGTCAAAAGAAATTCCAATTCTTACAAGGTTAGGCGACTTCATTTGGAGACAACTGATTCTAACAGTGAAAACAAGCACCAAGCACTCCAGTGCAGGGCAACTGGAGTGGATGATGCTGTGCAATGAGGTCTCCGATATATGAACCCGCACAAGTCAAAGTTTCTTGAGAAATGGGAGTCGAAGGTTTAGTACCAGATTGTCTGGTAGGTCGCACAGTGCAAAGGTGGCGGTGTGGAGAGAGGAGGAAAACCACAAAATGGACACGGTGCTGAGGGCACAGGTAGATGGCGTTCTGTATCTGGTAGGTGATTTCTAGGGGAATTGTAGAACTCAAGCAGCTGTAGTTCTATGAATTCAGGGGATTTCAGCCATGCGTCCACCGTGTAGGGCATGGTATGCTTGCTCAGGTAGCATGATGGGATGCAGAGGCTTTGAATGGAGCCCTGGTGGGAGGAGATGATGGCTCTGTGAATTTCAAAATCATTGAAGAGAGATAGCTGACGAGAGTCGAGATTAAGGGGCATGGCGCACCATAGACGGCGCCACCGAATTGAGAGGACTTGGGTGCGGCAGCAATCCCTGGTGGGGAGAAGCGAGATGATCTCCCCAAGGACGGCGTCCGGGAGATCACTGATGCGGTCCACCTGAGATTCTACGTGTTCCTTGGATCCGGTGGGGGCGGGGTCGATGCTTCTCCCCGCGCTGCCGGTGTGGGATCTACAACAAGCGTCGCCGCTAGTGGGACCCTCATCTTCTTGGCGCTGGGGTCAGCCGAATCCATTTTCCTCGAGGGCATCGCATCACGCTCACGAAATTGAGCAGAGTAACAAATGACGAGCCTTGTTGTAGTGCGAGTGAAGAAGAAGGGGAGCTGGGGGTTTTCTGTAGTAGTGAGGAAGAAGGGGAGCTAGGGTTTTCTGTAGGAGTGAGGTGAGGAATTTTGGGGTACGAGTGGAGTGAGCTGACGTGAGGTGGGTGGGAGTGAAGAGGAAGAAGAACACCCAGGTTTTTTTGGGGGCGGTGTGCTGGGTGTGGGTAGCGCCTCTCATTCAGTAAATATATGGACTTTTGAATTGATTTTACTATTTACTAGGGTGGATGGGCTGTTTTCTCTTGGGCCCAGAGAAACAATTACTACTAGTGAAGTGAAGACACTCTACAGCTACCCAGAAAAACAATTACAACTAGTACAGTGGATACAATACCGCTTCTGGCTCCTCCTAGGTCATCAAAACGTCTCCCTCTACTGAATGTCGTTATACTTTTGTTCACCGACATGCGGGCCATGCAGCGCGCGGGCCCAAATGCCATCCACCAAATTAGAAGGCAGTATGCAGGCGGAGAGTCACCCCGGTCGTAGCGTGGCAGTAACGAGCCGTCGTATCACAAAACACTACCTCCCCACAGTCTAAGTTTGACGGACGAAGCAACCATCATTTCACTCTTCGCTGAATCCCCTTCTCCCTCACCATCTTTAAGAAAGGCAACACTTGCATCTGCCACTGTTTTTCTTTCCCAACGAAGGGACGGTAAGCAGATGCGAGATGTTAGTATATTTCCGTTCAGAGAAAAAAAAGAACTTTTGCAAAGCAGTAACCAATCCTCGCTCTCTTTTTTGTTTCATTGTCATTGGGATTGTGTTTTCCTTTCAGTGGTCTCCTAGTATTTGTCAGTTTCATGATGGACCAAGGAGAACCAGTTAAAGATCTGCCAATATTGGAGCAGACGCGGGAGGCTGATCCCCACGAGACAGAGAGCTCCAAGAAGATGGAAGCAGCCACCGAGCCGACCCCAGATACGCTCATGGCCACTACTGAGATGGTCAACACCCCGTTTGAGGTTACAGCCCCTGTGGCACTGCAGGAGCAGTTTTCCCCCTTCGAGGATGTGTCCCCCCCACCGGTGAGCTGCCCAACGTGATTTTCTTCTTTCCCGATCTCGGTTGTGGTTTTTCATCTAAGTATGTGGTGATGAATAATGCAAAATTTTATTAGCTTCGATGCCATGCTATTCATAGTGGTTTAAATAACTTGTGTTTCTTATACTGGAAAGTAATTCAGAATTTGTTTCTGTTTCAATTAGAGCCCTGATGCAGACAAGGGTTGTGTGGTTGTACATGTCACTCGCTATGAGGCGGATGACCTAAATATACGCACTGGGAAAATAGAGTTTTTAGGCTATTGGATCCTGGAAGCCATTTGTGCTTATACAAATGAAGAGTTGTATTCCAGCCTCACTGTTGTTAGGCGTGTTGTCTAGGGTGTACTGAAGCACAAGAAGTTCAAAGCTACTCTGTCGTTTGTGAGGCATACTATTGTTGTCAAGCTTACGCAGAAAGATGACATGGCATGCCTCCACAAACAAGTTTATGAGTGGCAAGGCCACAAGGTTGTATTCATGAAGGTTCATAGGATTGAGCTGCTGCCGGACGTCCTCGAAGATGTTCATGGCAAGGTCCGTCTTGTGTCCAGCCCAAATTAGATCGAGGCATGAAATAGTTTCCCTAGCTAGTGTTTAATAGTAGTTTGGATTGTTTCTAGTTTTCCGAACGTTGCCTGTTATCGAGCCCTCTGGGGCTAGTACTCTGTTTGAATCCATCTATGGGAACTGCTGCTACTTTTGTGTGCCCCTGAATCATGTGAGAACCATCGTAATTGTTGCTAAAACAGATGTGTCCTCACTAGTTTTTTCATGAATATGGCATGGTAAGACATAAGTTGTCACGGTTTATCATACGAGTAGTGTGTGTTTTGATGAAATAGAGTACTCATTCGACAACTGTGCGCCGACGTATACATAAGTACTTGTAAACACTGTTGGTGCTACCCCACTTGTAAGCACCTGTGCAAAACACGGCACATTGGCTCAGCTCGCTTCAACACTAGGCTATCGACCAGCTAACAATCAACAATCTACTGTCTGACATATAAGCAACTATGTATCTTGTAACTATGGTTCATGCAGTTAACTAAGGCCACAATGTAAATGCCAAACATTCACACGCTAGTCCAACATTCATGTGGAACACTCACATTAAACTCGGCTTCATAAAAAACTTGAAACCATAAGTTAAGCAATTTTATACATCTCAATGATTCATAGAACATAACATATACTAGTTCACAGCAAAAGATAAAAGTTGTGAGAAGGTTTACAAATCAGGAAAAAAAGGCAAGGCTTCTCTAGGTAAAGGGCCTCCCGGCAGGCTTAAATATCTTGGAGTTCACTCTTGTCTTTTCTTGTTGCCACCATCTAGGGTTAGGTTCTCTCATTCCAGAATAACCAATTATAATTGTATTGTCAGCTGGAATGTTGAACTGAACCATGTAGTGTACTGACCATCTGAAAGTCTTGTGCATTCCACTAAACATAAGCATTGCTATTTGCAGAAATAAGCAGACAACAATGCCTCTTGTCCGCGCACCTGTCCAAAAAACCACCGTGCAGCCGTGCCAGCTAGTCCTCGATCCATGGATGAACTGGTAGAAAGTGCATTCGGACTAGGATGTAGTTGTTTTCCCTCGTCCCTACACTTTAATCAGGAAGTAAAATGTACGAATCAACTTCTTTTATATTGCGTTGGTCATTCTACCTAGTAACTACCAATGTAGGAATACCTAGAAGACGGGTGGTTAGATGACGGCAACGAGGGATAGCCATCTCATTTTGCACAGTTGTACTAAAACTAAGGTATGTGCTTTTGATTGCGCGGATAGAAAGGATACGGAGACAGACATCCCGAAACGATATGGAGACAGACATCCCTGTTTGCGCAAATACGAAATACCATTATTTAAACAGTGACAGATATTTGCAGTGGCGTATGATTAACAGTAGCATCTATTGTGTTATAATTGGCACTAGATTGACAGTATGAAAGTGTCCTTAAGTAAGTAGCATCACATCACATCAACACTGCCACTAGATTAACATGCAGAACAATAGCATTAGTATTACTATCATGAGAGTAGCACATGGTCAGTAAATGTGCAATCAAATTTGTGCAGTTCCACTGGGATGAAGCAATGTTAGCAGTGTGAGATTTAAGTGTAAATGCAAAAACACAATTCATGGGAAATACAGCAAGACAGAAGCACTTCATAAAATGGTGGTGGCATTGTTTCAATTTATCGACGGCACTAGACCATTACTTATAGTGACATTAGGTGGCATTGCTTAATGCTTCATGTGATTTTACATTAATGGTACCGATATGGTCGTAGGGACAGTAGGGGCATAAAGTGGTGAGGAAGATGTGGTTGCCGAGAGTGGCAAACACTCAGGCAGCATGTCTGCATTTGTCCCATTTTTATCTCCTCGGCGACATTTTCCTATGTGAGCACATGAAATCTAGACCTACTCATTCTCATTTGCGTTGTCGCCCAACACCCGTCACTTTCTTTACTTTTTCAACCAAGAGATAGGTCCACTTCCCCCCACCCTTCGCAATCCACCATGCTTTCTTTGTCTTTTCAACCAAGAGACCAGTTGGGTAGTCAGTATCTACTACTTTCCCCCGTTTCCTCTTAGAACCAAGTCCTAGATTCATGCTACAGCTTTCCCACTTTCTTCCCTATTTGAACCAACTCTTAGAGTCGACTGTATGAACTAGCTTTACCTCTAATAATAGTAAAAGTCTAGGTGGCTTTGGAACAACGGAGGGAAGTAGAAAAAGATCCACATGCAGCCAAGTGGGGAGCTAGGGCAGTAGAGCAAGGCGGGTTTCGAAGGAATATATACCTGAGGGTCGTCGACATGTGGCAAAGACGGCGTTTGGAGGCCACATCTTGGCCACAATACCGCAGGGAGGAAGAAGGGGTCGGAGGCCCTCCCGAGCCGGCGCTCTCTCGGAGAGAACGGCAAGGCCGCCGATCGAGACGCGCGGGCAGCCGTTGGTCTCCTCCCTCGCCGACGACGACAGCGTGAACGATGCACCTACACCCCTGCCCCAGTCGAGGTTGTCTGGCCGGATTTGTGACAAGCCGTGAGCTGAGAGAGACTGTGGCCACCTATGTCTTGCTTAGATCTGGAGAGCATGAGAGAGTGAATGAGAGGAATCCTAGTAAAGCAAGCACTAAGTCTCCTGCTTATATATATAGTGGAGTGATTTTGTTGTACCAGCTTCAAAAAAATGTGCTCCTACGTGTACCCACGAGTGGGTGTGAGAGAACTAGTGTGTGCGTGCACTTCTTCTCTTCGTGAGAGTACAATATACTATGCCCAAAGAACGTTCGCCACAAGAATAATAGTATAAGTGTGTGACGTGTGAGCTAAAACAAAATGTGCGCGACGCCTTTTGTTTTTTAGAAGTTCTGAGGGTAGGGTGTGAAGAGCACATATGTGTGTGACGTCTACCTACAGATAGACGGTGGGTGCGAGAAAACTCAGGAGAGTCGTGACTCATGAGGGTGCGTGTGCTTGAGAGAGAGGGGGGCACGTATCAATGCAATGTATGTGTCCATAAATCATTATCCAACAAACGTTCGCCACAAGGCTTTTCCTGATGAACGTCGTAAGAACCGTTAGATCGGCCTCCGACAGTGTCAGTTTTGCCATGTCATTTAACAGAACAGCCACTCCTCCTACACACAAATCTTCCACGTGAGTGTTAGCAACTGTCGTATGCTCCCTCCTTTCCAAAATGCAGTGCATATAGCTTTATTGAAAATTCGAACCTCACAAACTTTTACCGAGTTTTCGTGTACCAAATTGCACATGTAGAATACCCTGTATATATCATTTCATTCATCTTCGAGAGGTAACCATAAAGATGGCAGAGGAGTCTACAAAGAAAGACCACTGTATCACCTCCAGCAATTTCAACCATCCTTTGGTGTGGAGGAATATCATAGGAACTCTATATGATATGATTTTTATAGGATTTTTTCCTTTAGAGTCAATTGGTTCATAGGAATAGATTCATATACTCCACATTTCAAAGGAAATAAACATGATATCATTTCAATAGCATTAGAGCCACTTGGTTCATATGAATGGATTCCTATACTCCCATAATTTCAAAGGAAAATAAACATTAGTGTATATTCAATAGAAAAGTTCCTATGATATGAACCAAATTACATCTCTTTTCTAATCCCTCCTCATAGGAATTGAGATACATGTCATCTCAAGATTCAATAGAAAAGTTCCTATGATGTGAACCAAATGACATCTCTTTTCCAATCCCTACTCATAGGAATTGAGATACTCCATGTCATATCTTTCCCTACAACTTCCATGTATACATCTTCTATTCCTAAATAGCTAGTACAACCCACTAGTAGCTTTTTTTCCAAGACATGCAACTATGGCACAAGAACTATATAGTGTGCGAATAACTTCGAAAGATGGTCGCTGGATGAAGCTAATCCAACAGTGCAGAGATGGCAAATCCGAGCACTACTGGCCATTGGATATCATCAACATTCCACCAGATCAGCCACATGTACAATTTAGAAGACTCCATGGTTGAACTTAAGCATAATGCACAAACCTCAAAACACAAGCACTTCTCCTTTGTTCTAGAATCTTCCGTATCATAATTAAATTTTTTTCTAAATAATTGCCATTATTTTTTTACTTTATGCTTTACAATGCACAATGATATGTCTCCAACATATCTACTTTTCCAAACACTTTTGCCCTTGTTTTGGACTCTAACTTGCATGATTTGAATGGAACTAACCCGGACTGACGTTGTTTTCAACAGAATTACCATGGTGTTATTTATGTGCAGGAGCAAACATTCTCGGAATGACCTGAATCTTCACGGAGCCACTTTTCAGAAAATAAGAAAAATACCTGCCAAAGATGAAGGCCAGGGGGGCCACCACCTTGCCATGAGGGTGGGGGGCGCGCCTGCCCCCCTAGGGCGCGCCGCCTACCTCGTGGGCCCCCTGTTGCCTCTCCGACTCCAACTCCACCTCCATATATTGAGTTTCGAGGAGAAAAAAACCAAGAAGAAGAAATCATCATGTTTTACGATACGGAGCCGCCGCCAAGCCCTAAAACCTCTCGGGAGGGCTGATCTGGAGTCCGTTCGGGGCTCCGGAGAGGGGAATCCGTCGCCACCGTCATCATCAACCATCCTCCATCACCAATTTCATGATGCTCACCGCCGTCCGTGAGTAATTCCATCCTAGGCTTGCTGGACGGTGATGGGTTGGATGGGATCTATCATGTAATCAAGTTAGTTTTGTTAGGGTTTGATCCCTAGTATCCACAATGTTATGAGATTGATGTTGCTATGACTTTGCTATGCTTAATGCTTGTCACTAGGGCCCGAGTGCCATGATTTCAGATCTGAACCTAATATGTTTTCATCAATATATGAGTGTTCTTGATCCTATCTTGCAAGTCTATAGTCACCTATTATGTGTTATGATCCGTTAACCCCGAAGTGACAATAATCGGGATACTTACCGGTGATGACCGTAGTTTGAGGAGTTCATGTATTCACTATGTGTTAATGCTTTGTTCTGGTTCTCTATTAAAGGGAGGCCTTAATATCCCTTAGTTTCCATAAGGACCCAGCTGCCACGGGAGGGTAGGACAAAAGATGTCATGCAAGTGCTTTTCCATAAGCACATATGACTATGTTCGGAATACATGCGTACATTATATCAATGAACTAGAGCTAGTTCTGTGTCACCCTAGGTTATGACTGTTACATGATGAACCGCATCCGGCATAATTCTCCATCTCTGATCCATTGACTACGAGCTTTCCATATATTGTTCTTCGCTTATTTACTTTTCCTTTGCTATTTCTATCATCACTACAAAATACCGAAAACATTACTTTTACTACTGTTACCTTTTGCTACCGTTATCACTACTATCATATTACTTTGCTACTAAACACTTTGCTGTAGATATTAAGTTCCCAGGTGTGGTTGAATTGACAACTCAACTACTAATACTTGAGAATATTCTTTGGCTCCCCTTGTGTCGAATTAATAAATTTGGGTTGAATACTCTACCCTCGAAAACTGTTGTGATCCCCTATACTTGTGGGTTATCAAGACTATTTTCTGGCCCCGTTGCCGGGGAGCATAGCTCTATTCTTTGAGTCACTTGGGATATATATCTGCTTATCATTATGAAGAACTTGAGAGATCCAAAAACCAAGATCTATCCCTCAACTACGAGGGGAGGTAAGGAACTGCCATCTAGCTCTGCACTTGATTCACCTTCTGTTATGAGTAAGCTTGCGACACCTACACCTTCTTCTGCTATTCGTTCTGATATGTCGCATGTTATTGATGATGCCACTTCTGCTATGAATGATACCTATGATGAAACTACATCTATGCCTGATACTACTATGCCACTTAGTGATTTTCTTGATGAACAACTTGCTAGGGCTAGAGAAATTGAAAATATTGAATCTGATGATACTGATGAAAGTGATGATGAAGAATCACTTGTTATTCCTAAGGGTTATGTTTTTGATCAAGAAGCTTCTTTCGCTATCTTAGCTTGCGAAAATAGAAATGAACTTAAAATGTTATTAGCTAAATGGAGTAAGCAATCTCTAAGTGCTAGAATGAAACCTGACCCTGCTTTTGCTACTTCACCAATCTGTGTTACTAATAAGGATTATGAATTCTCTATTGATCCTGATATAATTACTTTGGTTGAATCTGATCCTTTTCATGGTTATGAATCTGAAACTGTTCTGGCACATCTTACCAAATTAAATGATATAACTACCCTGTTTACTAAAGATGAGAGAACTCGCTACTTTTATATCCTTAAAATATTTCCGTTCTCATTAAAGGGTGATGATAAGACATGGTTTAATTCTCTTGATCCTGGTTGTGTGCGTAGTCCCCAGGATATGATTTATTACTTCTCTGCTAAATATTTCCCTGCTCATAAGAAACAAGCTGCTTTAAGGGATATATATATATATATATATATATATATATATATAATTTTGTGCAAATTGAAGAAGAGAGTCTCCCACAAGCTTGGGGGAGGCATCTCCAATTACTTAATGCTTTGCCTGATCATCCTCTTAAGAAAAATGAAATACTTGATATCTTTTATAATGGACTAAGCGATGCCTCCAGAGATTACCTGCATAGTTGTGCTGGTTCTGTTTTCAGGGAAAGAACACCGGATGAAGCTGAAATTTTATTGAATAATATGTTGAAAAATGAAAATAATTGGACACCTCCGGAGCCAATTCCTGAGCCTATTCCTAAACCAACTCCGAAGAAGAGGGGTATTCTATTTCTCAGTCCTGAAGATATGCAAGAGGCAAAGAAATCTATGAAAGAAAAGGGTATTAAAGCTGAAGATGTTAATAATTTACCTCCTATTGAAGAAATACATGGTCTTAATTTACCGCTTGTTGAAGAAACATATAATCTTAATCCTTTACCTATTGAAGAAACTCATGGTCTTGATAACCCGACACAGGTAGTAAAGGTAAATTCTCTTTATAGATATGATGAAGCTGAAATCCCATTTACTAAGTTTGCTAGCCCATGCTTAGATGAGTTTGATAAATTTATGGCTAAGCAAGAAGACTTTAATGCTTATTTTGGTAGACAATTGAAATACAATTCAAATATGCTTGAACACTTTGGTGATTATATGGCTAATGTAAAAGGTGAACTTAAACTTATTAGTAAACATGCTTCTATGGTTACCACTCAAGTAGAACAAGTACTTAAAGCTCAAAATGATTTGCTCAATGAATTGAATAGTAAAGATAATGATTATGCTGTTAGAGTTGCTACTAGAACTGGTAGAATGACTCAAGAACCTTTGTATCCTGAAGTCCATCCTAAGAGAATTGAGCAAGATTCTCAGAGAAATAATATAGATGCACCTAGTCCTTCTAAAAAGAAGAAAAAGAAAAATGATAAGACTTTGCATGCTTCTAGTGATCCTATTGTTGAAACACCTGAGACTAGTAATAATGCTAATAATAATGTTCATGATGATGCTCAACCTAGTAATGATAATGATATAGAAATTGAACCTGTTGTTAATCTTGATAACCCATAATCAAAGAATCAACGTTATGATAAGAAAGACTTTGTTACTAGGAAACATGGTAGAGAAAGAGAGCCTTGGGTTCAGAAACCCATGCCTTTTCCTCCTAAACCATCTAACAAAAAGGATGATGAGTATTTTGAGCGCTTTGCTGAAATGATTAGACCTATCTTTTTGCGTATGCGATTAAAAGATATGCTCAAAACCAATCCTTATGCTAAGTACATGAAAGATATCATTACAAATAAAAGAAAGATACTGAAAGCTGAAATTTCCACCATGCTTGCCAATTATACTTTTAAGGGTGGAATACCAAAGAAACCTGGAGATCCCGGTGTACCCACTATACCATGCTCTACTAAAAGAAACTATGTTAAAACTGCTTTATGTGATCTTGGAGCCGGTGTTAGTGTTATGCCTCTATCTTTATATCATAGACTTGATTTGAATAAGTTGACACCTACTGAAATATCTTTGCAAATGGCTGATAAATCAACTGCTATACCTGTTGGTATTTGTGAGGATGTGCCTGTTGTAGTTGCAAACGTTACTATTTTAACGGACTATGTTATTCTTGATATTCCCGAGGACGATAGTATGTATATTATTCTTGGAAGACCCTTTTTAAATACTGCATGGGCTGTTATTGATTGCACTAAAGGCAATGTCGCTTTTCATGTTAATGGTATTGAGCACACGGAACACTTTCTGAGGAAACAACCTCAAATTCATAGTATCAACTCTATTGGAAAAATTCCATCGACTATATTTGTAGGTTTTGAATTTCCTCTTCCTACTGTTAAGAAGAAATATGATATTCTTATTATTGGGGATGTGCATATCCCCGTTGAGGTAACATAGTGTTATTCGAAATTTCTCCGGTTCCATGTTATTCGGAATGAGTTCGTTAACAAGACTTGATCAACCTTGTTAGTGGATCCCTTTTGATGATCATGAGACGGATGAAACTAGAAGGCACAACCTTCTTTACCCCACTTTTACTTTCTGTTATTCACATTAAATAGAATAAAATAAATATTTTTCTGTCTGTTATCTGATTATCCGTGCAATATAAAAATACCTCGAAAATAAAAGTTCTCCAAATGCCCTAAAATTTAAATATGTTTTTTTCTAGAATATTTGAGGATTTATGGAACTGAGAACACACCAGGGGGGTCAATCACATGCCCACGAGGGTGGAGGGCGCGCCCCCTGCCTCGTGGGCCCACGGTGGCCCTCCTCCACTTATTCTTTCACCCATACACTTCTTCTTCCTCCCATAAACACGAATAACCAGCTCAAACCCGAGTCCAAGCTCATCTTGCTGCCATTTTCGATCTCCTTGCCCAAAGCACCTCTCACAAAACTGCTTGGGGAGATTGTTCCTTGGTATGTGACTCCTCCATTGGTCCAATTAGTTTTTGTTCTAGTGCTTTATTCATTGTAAATTTTTTCTGCTTAGGTGACCCTGTTCTTGAGCTTGCATGTCAAATTTATATGGTCAAAAGTAGTTTTGATGCATGCTATAGGCTCTAGGCACTTGTAGGAGTAGTTGCTATCAATATTACTGAGTTTGGTTTACTTTTATTTTGAAGTTACTAAAAAATTTCAGAATTTTTTAGAAGAAGAAAAATGCATAGGAAAATGTTCCAAGGTGGTTCTTCAAGGAAGGAAGGACCCAGGCTTGCAATGCGTGATGCTGATGAAGAGCCACCAAGAGACGCTCCAGTGTGTCCTTGTGAATGGCCTTCTGAGAACTTTTTGGATCGAGCGGGAATTAAAGAGGAATTTAACGCATATTTGCGTAACGCTGATCTTGTGAGCTTCGAGCAAGAGAAGTGCAGCCAGTATCACAACCTCACCAGTACCTTTGTGAGGAGGTTTGAATTTTCAACTTCACGTAATTCTCCAACTGTCCTGTTTGATCTTATGATAAATCTTACACTATGGACTTAGAGGATTTTACGACTGCATTCAAACTTCCACAATGGAGTAGTATAAGGGATCCTCGCAAATCTCAATTTAGAGATTTTCTTGCTAGCATAACTGTGGGAGAATCTAGAGATATTACACAAGCCACCATAGGGAGCATTCACTTTCCTGCTATACATTATTTTGCTCTCTTCATAGGTAGATGCATCAATGGTAAAGATGAGGCATGTCACATGTGTGTCCCTGACCTCAGTATTCTTAGGAGTGCTGTGTTAGGAGACCAATCATATAATTTGGGAGCCATTGTTGCACGTAGGTTGCACCTTAACAGATATAATGGAGATTTCTTTGGAGGAATTTATGCAACCCGCATAGCTAATTTTCTTGGTATAGATATATGCGAAGATGATATTGAATTACCACTTTCTTATCTAGATTTTAATTCTATGGTTCACCACAAGTTTGTCAAGAGGAACGAATCACCTCTCCAGTATCGACTAATCTTTGGCAGACACCATGCTGTCCGTATTACTCTCCCTGCTCCTTCCTTCTTTGATTATCAGGCAAGAGGAAGATATTCTATTACCAGAGAGGAGGCAGATGAGTACGAGAGGAGAGAGGAGGCCGCTCGTCGCCATGCTGCAGCTCAGCAGGCGATAGCCGCTGCATCACAGTACAACCCAACTACTATTATGGATATCTGCCATGCCAGCCGTGGCCATGGACCAACTTAGGCCAAAAGCCTAAGCTTGTGGGAGTACGTATTTCCCACCGACATTATATTTATGTTCACACACTCATTGCTATATGTCGGTGCTCATACTTTTTCATTGTATCATCCATGCTAGTTTATTTTCCTTTTTATGCTTTCTTCTTGTGTGTTTAATAAACCTTAAGAAAAACCAAAAAAATTGTAGCTTTTAATTAATTTACTTTCCATGCTTGTAGTAGTAATTAAAAAGAAAACCCAAAAAAATTTCATGTTCTTCTTTTGCTTGTTGGGAGCTTTCCCGTGTAAATAGTTTTATTTCTTTTCTTTTCTTTAGGGGTTGATAGGAGAAGACCATGATTAAATTGTTGAAAGGACTCTTATAGGCATTATTGTTTATGTAACAAAAGAGCCCATATTGCCTTGTCTTCTCCTGTTTATTGAATGCTTGCAGATTCCAACTTAGTCCAATGCACGTGCACTATTATTATTCAAACTATTCGGTTAGGCAAGTGAAAGGAAATTATGATGATATATGATGGACTAGCTGAGATGAGAAAAGCTGGTATGAACTCGACCTCTTTTTTTTGTAAATATGATTAGTTCATCGTTCCTGATTCGGCCTATTATGAATAAACATGTTTGCAATGACAACTAGAGATCATAGTTTCTTGTGCCATGGTTGATTAGCTATGAGTTATAATGGTTTACCTTGCGTGGCAACATGCTATTAGAATGGTTATGATGTGGTATGATAAGGTGTATCCTCCTCTGAATGATTTAAGTGACTTGACTTGGCACATGTTCACGCATGTAGTTGAAACACAATCAACATAGCCTTCACGATATTTATGTTCATGGTGGATTATATCCTACTCATGCTTGCATTCGGGGTTGATTAATTTTAATGCATGTTCATGACTATTGTCGCTCTCTAGCTGGTCGCTTCCCAGTCTTTTGCTAGCCTTCACTTGTACTAAGCGGGAATACTGCTTGTGCATCCAATCCCTTAAACCCCAAAGTTATTCCACATGAGTCCACTATACCTACCTATATACTGTATCTACCTGCCGTTCCAAGTAAATTTGTATGTGCCAAACTCTAAACCTTCAAATAAATATCCTGTTTTGTATGCTCGAATAGCTCATGT
The DNA here is from genome assembly GCF_003073215.2 of Triticum urartu. Classification (NCBI taxonomy): domain Eukaryota; kingdom Viridiplantae; phylum Streptophyta; class Magnoliopsida; order Poales; family Poaceae; genus Triticum; species Triticum urartu. The sequence continues at coordinate 311,778,809 of NC_053027.1, forward strand.
ATCAACTAGGATTGTCTGTATCTTCCATGCTAGGCGGGTTATTCTCAAGAGGAGTGGACTCTGCTCCTCATTCACGAGATAAATGGATGGTCACGGGGATGCCCAGTCCCATGCTTCATGCAAACTAAATCAAAATAATTGCAAACAAAACTCCCCCTGGGACTCTTATTAGTTGGAGGCACTCGTTGTTTCGATCAAACCATGGATTGATGCTTGTTGGTGGAAGGGGGAGTATAAACTTTACCATTCTGTTTGGGAACCGCCTATAATGTGTGTAGCATGGAAGATATCGCCATCTCTTGGTTGTTATGTTGACAATGAAAGTATACCGCTCAAAATATTATTCACCTCTATTTCAAAACCGAGCTCTGGCACCTCTACAAATCCCTGCTTCCCTCTGCGAAGGGCCTATCTATTTACTTTTATGCTAAGTCATCACGCTCTTATTAAAAAGCACCAGTTGGAGAGCACCGCTGTCATTTGCATTCATTACTGTTAGTTTACATTGAGTATGACTTGACAGCATCTCTTTTACCATGAATTACAATGTCTAGTCAGTCCTTGGTCTTTAAAGGTGCTCTGCATTTATGTTTTGCGGTCTCAGAAAGGGCTAGCGAGATACCATCTTGTTATATCCTATTGTGATTGTTTTGAGGAAGTGTTGTCATCCAAGATTTATTATTATTGCTCTCTAGTTGATTATGCTATTGATATGAGTAAACTTGAGACCCTATGCGTTATTGCAAATGTGGTTAGTTATAATCTTTGCTGAAAACTTGAATGCTGGCTTTACATATTTACAACAACAAGAGCAAACAGAGTTTGTAAAAGTTTTTCTTTATCACTTTCAGTTTCTCAACTGAATTGCTTGAGGACAAGCAAAGGTTTAAGCTTGGGGGAGTTGATACGTCTCCAACGTATCTACTTTTCCAAACACTTTTGCCCTTGTTTTGGACTCTAACTTGCATGATTTGAATGGAACTAACCCGGACTGACGCTGTTTTCAACATAATTACCATGGTGTTATTTATGTGCAGGAGAAAACGTTCTCGGAATGACCTGAAACTTCACGAAGCCACTTTTCGGAAAATAAGAAAAATACCTGCCAAAGATGAAGGCCAGGGGGCCCACCACCTTGCCACGAGGGTGGGGGCGCGCCTGCCCCCCTAGGGTGCGCCCCCTACCTCATGGGCCCCCTGTTGTCTCTCCGACTCCAACTCCACCTCCATATATTGAGTTTCGATGAGAAAAAAACCAAGGAGAAGAAATCATTGCGTTCTACGATACGGAGCTGCCGCCAAGCCCTAAAACCGCTCGGGAGGGCTGATCTGGAGTCCGTTTAGGGCTCCGGAGAGGGGAATCCGTTGCCATCGTCATCATCAATCATCCTCCATCACCAATTTCATGATGCTCACCGCCGTGCGTGAGTAATTCCATCCTAGGCTTGCTGCACGGTGATGGGTTGGATAGGATCTATCATGTAATCAAGTTAGTTTTGTTAGGGTTTGATCCCTAGTATCCACTATGTTCTGAGATTGATGTTGCTATGACTGTGCTATGCTTAATGCTTGTCACTAGGGCCCGAGTGCCATGATTTCAGATCTGAACCTATTATGTTTTCATCAATATATGAGTGTTCTTGATCCTATCTTGCAAGTCTATAGTAACCTATTATGTGTTATGATCCGTTAACCCCGAAGTGACTATAATCGGGATACTTACCAGTGATGACCGTAGTTTGTGGAGTTCATGTATTCACTATGTGTTAATGCTTTGTTCCGGTTCTCTATTAAAAGGAGGCCTTAATATCCCTTAGTTTCCATAAGGACCCCGCTCCCACGGGAGGGTAGGACAAAAGATGTCATGCAAGTTCTTTTCCATCAGCACGTATGACTATGTTCGGAATACATGCCTACATTATATCAATGAACTGGAGCTAGTTCCGTGTCACCCTAGGTTATGACTATTACATGATGAACCGCATCCGGCATAATTCTCCATCACTGATCCATTGCCTACGAGCTTTCCATATATTGTTCTTCGCTTATTTACTTCTCCGTTGCTATTTCTATCATCACTACAAAATACCAAAAACATTACTTTTACTACTGTTACCTTTTGCTACCGTTATCACTACAATCATATTACTTTGCTACTAAACACTTTGCTACAGATATTAAGTTTCTAGGTGTGGTTGAATTGACAACTCAACTGCTAATACTTGAGAATATTCTTTGGCTCCCCTTGTGTCGAATCAGTAAATTTGGGTTGAATACTCTACCCTCGAAAACTATTGCGACCCCCTATACTTGTGGGTTATCACACAACCCCATGAATCTTAACATTTCTATAAAACTAATTGATTTTGAATGAGATGAACTATAAGAACTAAACGAACATCTACATCATGCATATATGACTCAAAGCTTTACATGCTATAGTGTGTATTTATTCATAATTTGGTTTCAAAATCTCATGCGTTCTGTAGCGACCCGACCCGAAAGGATCAAGTGCTCTGTGCTCAGGTGTCATCCCTGGATCAGTAATGCTGACACCACACAGTACATCGAAGGATTTATAGCAGAGTGGCAATCACACACTTATTACATCGTTGTCTCAAAGAGAACTTATTACAATAAACATGGCTTAAGGCCATCTAATAACGATAACAGCGGAAGACTCGGAAGATAAATGGGTCCATCAACTCCAACGGCATCACTGAGTATAGAACCACGACCTAAAAGCACCTTACTCGTCGTTTGAAAAGTCTGCAACATGAGAAGTTGCAGCCCGAAAACGGGTCAGCACATGGAATATGCTGGCAATGTAACACATAGAGAGTAATGGAATGAAACAGCTATACTACATGCATATATGGCTGGTGGAAAGCTCTATGGTTACAGTTTTGCGTAAAGCCAGTTTTTCCCTACTGCAAAGGAATAAATTTATTTAACTATCATGGTAGTTGTTAAACATCGAGAATGGTTGACAGCATTCCGATCCCAATTAAGTGAACAATTAAAACCCAACAACATTAATTAGAAGTAACATGTTGAGATTCACATGATATTCAAGTACTAGATACTCAAGTTGTCCATAACCGGGGACACGGCTAATCATGATTAGTTTGTACACTCTGCAGAGGTTTGCGCACTTTTCCCCACAAGACTCGATCGCCTCCGTTTGGTTTCTCGCACTACATGGTGTTTGAGAAGACGGATGACCGAGACATAGTCTTTCAGAAGCGCTAGCACCTTACGATCGGGTAGACCGGTACACCTACATCCCCTACATCTGCTAGTCTACCACTGTAAGAGTTCGCACAACTTAGTCAACTATGCCAGAGCCCATAATGGCTTGTGGCTGCACACGGAAGTTCTAGCATGAATGATCTTATGATCCCTTTGAGCCTGGGTGGCGGTCTGAAAAAAACAGGCAAGTCCTGATAGACATCAGGTGCCTCAATCCACCCAGATGTGTGTTTAAGTTGCCACCTTAGATAAACCATTAAAATTATCAACTCACATCTGTCATGGATATCACTCACCCAATCCACGTCTACTAGCATAGCATGGCATAATAAGCAAACGTAGAAGTAACTCCCAAAGGTTTCATAATAATACAGGTGATAGGTACTACCTCATCTACTTCCCATCCCACAATTTAATTAGATCCTAATCATGCAATGTGAGAGGATTGATCTAATGCAAATAAAACATGGGTTGTAGAAAAGGTATGATCAAAGTGTTACTTGCCTTGCTGATGATCCGCGAGACCTAGGGTTTCGAAGTAACAAGCGGCACAATCCGGGTGATCTATCGCAGACAAACAACAAGCACACAATAAGTACTCATCTAATGCACAGGTAAAACTCGAACAAGAGAACGAACCAGAAAGTTCAACTTAAGAACTCCGGTTGCGAAGAAAGAACGAACCGAACAAAGAAACGGAAAACAAACGGCGGAAGAAAACAACTCGGTTCTAGCAAGTTGAAACTAGGTCAAATTTTACTGTGGCAAAAACTTGTTCAAGTTGATTAGTCGGAACGGCGGTTTCGAAACGAAACTCCAGGCGCTTGAATCTCCTGATTCCGATAAACGAGCGAGAAGAAAGACTAGAACGAAGATCGGATCTGAGATCACGATCGCGGAATAAATCCGACGAAAAGAAAGAGACGAACGGTTAAACGAACGGGTGTCATTAACCGGGGAATAATCGGTGATCACGTTCGTTGAGACGAACGGTCCGAAAGAAGAACGAAAAACGATCTAGGGTTTTCGGAAAAGAAAACCGAAACAAAGAACGAAAGAAAACCGGAACGGTTTAGAAAGAACCGGAACGGTTTAGAAGAAAAACTGAACCGAGGGGAGAAAAAGAGACGCGGCGCGGGACAACCTCGGCGAGGCTCCGGCGAACGGCGGCGACGGCGGCTATAGGGCGGCGGCGGCTATAGGGCTGCGGCGGCGGGTGAGGGGCGCGGGGTGGGGCGCGGCTAAGGAGGAGAGGGGCTTGGGATTGATGTGAGGAGAGGGGGGGGTTTGGGGTGTATTTATATAGGTGGGGGGGATTACTTGGGGTAGGGGGCAAGCAAAAGAGGGAAAACAAAACAAGGAAAAGGGGGGGCTAACCGGCCTAGAATCCCTTTGGGACTCGGCCTAGAGCGAGGGAGGCGGCGGCCTGGCGCTGCGCCTGGCGCGCGCGCTGGCTGGGGAGGCGGCCAGCTGGCTGGGCCTTTGGCCCGGCTGGCCTTGGTCCTTTTTTTTAAATCGGTTACGCGCGCAGAAAAACAAAAGAAAGAAAATGTAAACGAACTCCAAAATCTCTAAAGTAAATTTTCCCCGACTCCTAAAAATGAGTCGAACAAAATGAACTTTACTCCGGACCTAGAATGCAATTTTTGAAAACGCGCATTTTTCCCTATCCAAATAAAAGCAAACGAAACTCCGGCAAAACCAAAATTTGATTTATTCATTAAATCTTCATTTTTCCTAAATTTGGGAAAGTCATATTATTCCCTCTCTTATATTTTTGATATTGGAAAAAATAATTGAAGATGAAATAAATAAATCAAATGACCCTCTTTTCAAATTTGAGAAAACTCTCAAATATGAAAATAACGAAATCTCCAACTCTCTCCGAAGGTCCTTGAGTTGCGTGAAATTTCTAGGATCAACCAAAATGCATGAAAATATGATATGCATGATGATCTAATGTATAACATTCCAAATTGAAAATTTGGGATGTTATAAACCTACCCCCCTTAAGATGAATCTCGCCCTCGAGATTCGGGTTGGCTAGAAAATAGGTGAGGGTGGTCCTTGAGCAAATCTTCTTCTCTTTCCCAGGTGGCTTCATCCTCTGAGTGGTGGTTCCACTGAACTTTGCAAAACTTGATAACCTTGCTGCGGGTAACTCTGCTGGCATAATCGAGAATCTTAACTAGCTTCTCCTCATACGTTAAGTCGTCCTTCAACTGAATCGCTTCGAGTGGCACGGTATCTCTTAGCGGTACCTCCGCCATCTCGGCATGACATTTCTTCAGCTGAGAAACATGGAATACATCATGAACTCCTGACAGTCCCTCTGGTAATTCCAACTTATAAGCGACTTCTCCCATACGTTGTAAGATCTTATACGGTCCAACAAAACGCGGTGCTAACTTTCCCTTAACTCCAAAGCGCTTAACTCCTCGAAGTGGGATACTCGATAAACTCTGTCTCCGGTTTCGTAAACTGGCTCCTTGCGTTTAGAATCTGCATAGCTCTTCTGCCTGGACTGGGCTACCTTGAGCCTATCACGAATCAACTTAACTTTCCGTTCAGACTCCTTAATCAAATCTGGTCCAAAGAACTGACGGTCTCCAACTTCGTCCCATGACAACGGTGTCCTGCACCTCCTTCCGTATAAAGCTTCGAAAGGTGCCATCTTCAAACTGGTTTGGTACTGTTGTTATAAGAAAACTCCGCATACGGCAAGTTATCGTCCCAACTAGATCCATAATCTAGTGCACAAGCTCTCAGCATATCTTCCAAAATATGATTGACTCTCTCGGTCTGTCCATCTGTCTGTGGGTGAAAAGCTGTGCTGAACTCCAGTCTGGTTCCCAAAGTTTCATGGAACTGATTCAAAAACTTTGAGGTAAATTGGGTTCCTCTATCTGATATGATACTCCTCGGAACTCCATGCAAACAAATGATCCTAGTCATGTATATCTTTGCCAACATAGCACTGGTGTAAGTGGTCTTAACTGGAATAAAATGTGCTACCTTTGTCAAACGATCAACTACTACCCATATCGAATCATAGCCTGATTTTGTCCTGGGTAGTCCTGTGATAAAATCCATGCCTATCTTATCCCACTTCCATTCGGGTATCGGCAATGGTTGTAACAATCCTGCTGGCTTCTGATGCTCTGCCTTTACTCTCTGACATACGTCACAAACTGCTACATATGCTGCAATATCCTTCTTCATTCCGGTCCACCAGAATGTTTCCTTCAAATCCAAATACATCTTGGTATTCCCTGGGTGAATCGAATACGGTGAATCATGTGCCTCTTGCCAAAATCAACTTCCTGATCTCCGGGTCATTTGGCACATAAACACGGTCCTCAAACCATAGGGTATCGTGCTCATCCTCACGAAATCCCTTTGCTTTTCCTTCGCTCAATTTCTCTTTTATAGCAGCAATCTCCTTGTCAGATTTCTGAGCTTCTCTGATCTTATCCATCAATGTTGACTGAATCTCCAATGTTGCTACATAGCCTCTCGAAACTATTTCCAAACATAGCTCACGAAGATTTTCTGCTAACTCCTTTGGTACTTTCCCCGTCACTAGGGTGTTGACATGGCTCTTACGGCTCAATGCGTCAGCTACTACATTAGCTTTTCCGGGATGGTAATGCAATGTCATGTCATAATCCTTGATGAGCTCCAACCATCTCCTTTGTCTGAGGTTCAACTCCTTCTGAGTGAAAATGTACTTCAAACTCTTGTGATCCGTGTACACCTCACAATGATTTCCAATGAGGAAATGTCTCCAAGTTTTCAATGCATGCACTACGGCTGCTAACTCCAAATCATGTGTGGCATAATTCAACTCATGAGGCTTCAGTTAACGTGAAGCATACGAAACAACTCTTCCTTCCTGCATAAGCACTGCTCCAAGTCCTCGACGTGAAGCGTCGCAATACACCTCATAATCCTTGGTCTGATCTGGCAAAATCAATACTGGTGAGGTAACCAAGCGTTTCTTCAATTCCTGGAAACTAGCCTCACATTCCTCAGTCCAATTGAAATTAGTATCCTTCTTCAACAATTCAGTCATAGGTTTTGCAATCTTTGAAAAGTTCTCAATGAATCTCCGGTAGTATCCTGTGAGTCGAAGAAAACTCCGGATCTCTCCAACTGTTGTTGGTGCTTCCCATTCGGTTACGGTCTCAACCTTTGTGGGGTCAACTGCTATACCTTCTCCGGATATAACGTGTCCGAGGAATCCAACTTCCTTCAACCAAAACTCACATTTGCTGAATTTGGCGTATAACTGATGTTCCCTTAGTTTCTCCAAAACCAAACGCAAATGTTCCTTATGCTCCTCTTCATTCTTTGAATAAACCAAGATGTCATCAATGAACACTACGACGAACTTATCCAAAAACTCCATAAACACTTTGTTCATCAGGTTCATAAAATAGGCAGGTGTGTTAGTCAATCCAAATGACATAACGGTATACTCATACAGTCCATATCTTGTGGTGAATGCTGTCTTAGGTATGTCCTGCTCCCGAATCTTCAATTGATGGTACCCTGATCGCAAATCGATCTTGGAAAACACTTTAGCTCCTTGCAACCGATCAAACAGATCGTTGATCATTGGCAGTGGGTACTTGTTCTTGATGGTTACTTCATTCAATCCCCGATAATCTACAACCATCCTTAATGATCCATCCTTCTTTTCCACTAGAAGTACGGGTGATCCCCAAGGCAAAGAACTTGGGCGAATGTAACCTTTATCCAATAACTCCTTAATATGATTCTTAATTTCCACCAAATCCTTTGCTGGCATCCGGTACGGTCGCTTCGATATTGGGCCTGTACCTGGCAATAACTCAATCAAAAACTCAATGTCTCTATCCGGTGGCATGCCTGGTAATTCCTCAGGAAATACATCAGGAAAATCCTTTACCACTGGTACTTCTTCTTGCACAACTCCTGTTAGGCAGTTCACTTGTGTCCTGTTTGGCACACGCCGGGATACATACTTGATCCTTCTTCCTTCTGGTGTGGTAAGCAAAATTGTCTTACTGGCGCAATCGATGTTTCCTCCATACATCGACAGCCAATCCATACCAGGAATCACATCCAGACCTTGGGATTCCAGAATAATTAAATCCGTTGGGAAAACATGCCTTCCTATACTTAATGGTACTTGGAAACATCCTTGTCTGGCCATGTACTCTGCTCCTGGCGAGCTTACTAGCATAGGCGTTTTAAGAATCCTAGTGGGCAGGCTATACTTTTCCACAAATTCCCTTGATATGTATGAATGCGATGCACCAGTATCGAAAAGAACGAGTGCGGTAAATGACTTAACCAAAAACTTACCTATTACTGCATCAGGCTGATCTTCAACCTCCTCCACATTAACGTGGTTCACCTGTCCCCTATTGAAAGGGTTCGGCTTCTTCCCAGAGCTTCCATTGCCATTTCCATTCTGGCCTTCGGGACATTCATTGGCATAATGTCCGGTCTTGGAACACTTATAGCAAGTGACGTGGCTCAAATCCTTCTTGGCTGGGGTTGATGGGGTGGTCCGGTTCTAGCCGTTGCTTCCTCCATTCCCATTACCATTCTTGTGGCCATTATGGTTGTGCGAGCTACCTCCTCCATGGGTGTGCTGAAACTGAAATCCCAGTTTAGGGGCAAAACGGGGCTTCTGCTGGGCTCCAGAGTTATACTTCCCCTGTCCATATTTCCTCTTGCGGTTCTCAATCTGTTGTTGCTTCCCTTCAATCATGATGGCACGATCTACCAACTCCTGGTAGTTGTTGAAACTCGCTACCATCAACTGCATGCTTAGTTCATCATTCAGTCCTTCCAGAAACTTCTCCTGCTTAGCTGCATCCGTAGCAACGTCATCTGGGGCATAACGTGCTAACTTGCTGAAATCGTCAACGTACTGGCCAACTGTCCTTCCTCCTTGGCGTAAGTTGCGAAACTCACGCTTCTTTATGGCCATAGCTCCTGCTGAAACATGGGCAGTGCGGAAAGCTTGCTGAAACTGATCCCACGTGACAGTGTCAACTGGGTAAGTGGCTGTGAAATTCTCCCACCATGCTGCCGCGGGTCCGTCAAGCTGGTGAGCGGCAAACTTCACTTTCTCACCATCCGTGCATCCTGTAGTGGTCAACTCCCTTCCTATCTTGCGGAGCCAATCGTCTGCTACTATTGGCTCGGTGCTACTGGAAAACACCGGCGGATTCAGCCTAAGGAAACGGGCTAAGTGGTCAACAGGTGGTGGTGGTGGTGGGTTGTTGTTGTTGTTCTGTTGGTTCTGGACTAACATCTGCATCAATTGATTCTGCTGCTGGATCAACTGAGTGAGCTCCGGCGGGAATCCATTGTCACGTCTCGGAGGCATCTGAGGGTTTAGAAAAGACGAGAATTAAGAATAGAGTGAGGTCTAAAGAGAAAACACTACCCCAATGCACATGAGCAAATGCACACAAAATCACTTCATTCAATCAAACAAGGGCTTACAATCGGTCTAAAACTATCGCAAAAGTGCTCGACTATAATTTTTACATGGGGGAATACTACTACTATTTGGTGGTCATCTAGAAATTTGAACCGGTGGAAGACTCCATAATATCTGCTCCAGCTTCGTCTTCAAAGTCGGGTTCACTTGGATCCGAATCGGTGTCGTCGATGATGATGTAGTTGTCCGAACATGCGACGTACTCGTCTTCCTCCTTGGATGCTAACTTCCTCTTGAGTTCTTCAATCTCCTGCTTAAGATCGCCATTGTGTCTCGCTAGAGCTACGATCTCATCCATGTAGTCCTTGCGTGTAGACTTCAGTTCTTCTTCTAGCTTGATGATCCTTGCCTTCGCATTCTTCAACTCTATCATATCATTGCACATCTGGTTCTCATGGCGTCGAATGTGCTGGTTTAACTCCTGGATGAAAGATGCAATGGATCTATCATTCTTGGTGCTGACTAACTCCCATTGTTCATCTCGGCATCCGCAAATCTGGTAGATAGTGTCCTTGAGGTCTTCTTGATAAACTTCTCCAATGCGTCCTATGGTGATATGAGCTGCCATGCTCTTTCCCAGACTCCAGGTTGGTGCATTGAAAACGCTATCTATGGGCTTCTTGATTGGCGCGAATGTTCTTCCCGGAACGTGAGCTTGAATTTTCCAGCGCTCCTCTTCAGGCAGAGTGACGTTGAAGGTTCCCGTGAAGCTTGGTAATCCAATGTTCAGGTATTTGGTGACTTCCTTCAGGTGAATTCCAAATGGTGTGCCTTCATCCGGTTGAGCGTACTTAATCTTCGCGTTCGTCATCCTAAAAGGGTAGAAAAGATGAGGAGTTAGAAAGTGAGAAGAGAATGGTGATCTATGGCTTTAACTTAGTGGTCGTGTCCTACAGTCAGCGTGTGCTCTGATACCATCTCTGTAGCGACCCGACCCGAAAGGATCAAGTGCTCTGTGCTCAGGTGTCATCCCTGGATCAGTAATGCTGACACCACACAGTACATCGAAGGATTTATAGCAGAGTGGCAATCACACACTTATTACATCGTTGTCTCAAAGAGAACTTATTACAATAAACATGGCTTAAGGCCATCTAATAACGATAACAGCGGAAGACTCAGAAGATAAATGGGTCCATCAACTCCAACGGCATCACTGAGTATAGAACCACGACCTAAAAGCACCTTACTCGTCGTTTGAAAAGTCTGCAACATGAGAATTTGCAGCCCGAAAACGGGTCAGCACATGGAATATGCTGGCAATGTAACACATAGAGAGTAATGGAATGAAACAGCTATACTACATGCATATATGGCTGGTGGAAAGCTCTATGGTTACAGTTTTGCGTAAAGCCAGTTTTTCCCTACTGCAAAGGAATAAATTTACTATCATGGTAGTTGTTAAACATCGAGAATGGTTGACAGCATTCTGATCCCAATTAAGTGAACAATTAAAACCCAACAACATTAATTAGAAGTAATATGTTGAGATTCACATGATATTCAAGTACTAGATACTCAAGTTGTCCATAACCGGGGACACGGCTAATCATGATTAGTTTGTACACTCTGCAGAGGTTTGCGCACTTTTCCCCACAAGACTCGATCGCCTCCATTTGGTTTCTCGCACTACATGGTGTTTGAGAAGACGGATGACCGAGACATAGTCTTTCAGAAGCGCTAGCACCTTACGATCGGGTAGACCGGTACACCTACATCCCCTACATCTGCTAGTCTACCACTGTAAGAGTTCGCACAACTTAGTCAACTATGCCAGAGCCCATAATGGCTTGTGGCTGCACACGGAAGTTACTAGCATGAATGATCTTATGATCCCTTTGAGCCTGGGTGGCGGTCTGAAAAAAAACAGGCAAGTCCTGATAGACATCAGGTGCCTCAATCCACCCAGATGTGTGTTTGAGTTGCCACCTTAGATAAACCATTAAAATTATCAACTCACATCTTTCATGGATATCACTCACCCAATCCACGTCTACTAGCATAGCATGGCATAATAAGCTAACGTAGAAGTAACTCCCAAAGGTTTCATAATAATACAGGTGATAGGTACTACCTCATCTACTTCCCATCCCACAATTTAATTAGATCCTAATCATGCAATGTGAGAGGATTGATCTAATGCAATAAAACATGGGTTGTAGAAAAGGTATGATCAAAGTGTTACTTGCCTTGCTGATGATCCGCGAGACCTAGGGTTTCGAAGTAACAAGCGGCACAATCCGGGTGATCTATCGCAGACAAACAACAAGCACACAATAAGTACTCATCTAATGCACAGGTAAAACTCGAACAAGAGAACGAACCAGAAAGTTCAACTTAAGAACTCCGGTTGCGAAGAAAGAACGAACCGAAGAAAGAAACAGAAAACAAACGGTGGAAGAAAACAACTCGGTTCTAGCAAGTTGAAACTAGGTCAAATTTTACTGTGGCAAAAACTTGTTCAAGTTGATTAGTCAGAACGGCGGTTTCGAAACAAAACTCCAGGCGCTTGAATCTCCTGATTCCGGTAAACGAGTGAGAAGAAAGACTGGAACGAAGATCGGATCTGAGATCACGATCGCGGAATAAATCCGACGAAAAGAAAGAGACGAACGGTTAAACGAACGGGCGTCGTTAACTGGGGAATAATAGGTGATCACGTTCGTTGAGACGAACGGTCCGAAAGAAGAACGAAAAACGATCTAGGGTTTTCGGAAAAGAAAACCGAAACAAAGAACGAAAGAAAACCGGAACGGTTTAGAAAGAACCGGAACGGTTTAGAAGAAAAACTGAACCGAGGGGAGAAAAAGAGATGCGGCGCGGGACAACCTCGGCGAGGCTCCGGCGAACGGCGGCGACGGCGGCTATAGGGCGGCGGCGGCTATAGGGCGGCGGCGGCGGGTGAGGGGCGCGGGGTGGGGCGCGGCTAAGGAGGAGAGGGGCTTGGGATTGATGTGAGGAGAGGGGGGGTTTGGGGTGTATTTATATAGGTGGGGGGGGATTACTTGGGGTAGGGGGCAAGCAAAAGAGGGAAAACAAAACAAGGAAAAGGGGGGGCTAACCGGCCTAGAATCCCTTTGGGACTCGGCCTAGAGCGAGGGAGGCGGCAGCCTGGCGCTGCGCCTGGCGCGCGCGCTGGCTGGGGAGGCGGCCAGCTGGCTGGGCCTTTGGCCTGGCTGGCCTTGGTCCTTTTTTTTAAATCGGTTACGCGCGCAGAAAAACAAAAGAAAGAAAATGTAAACGAACTCCAAAATCTCTAAAGTAAATTTTCCCCGACTCCTAAAAATGAGTCGAACAAAATGAACTTTACTCCGGACCTAGAATGCAATTTTTGAAAACGCGCATTTTTCCCTATCCAAATAAAAGCAAACGAAACTCCGGCAAAACCAAAATTTGATTTATTCATTAAATCTTCATTTTTCCTAAATTTGGGAAAGTCATATTATTCCCTCTCTTATATTTTTGATATTGGAAAAAATAATTGAAGATGAAATAAATAAATCAAATGACCCTCTTTTCAAATTTGAGAAAACTCTCAAATATGAAAATAACGAAATCTCCAACTCTCTCCGAAGGTCCTTGAGTTGCGTGAAATTTCTAGGATCAACCAAAATGCATGAAAATATGATATGCATGATGATCTAATGTATAACATTCCAAATTGAAAATTTGGGATGTTACACATTCAATGCATGTGTACCTTACTAGTTTTGAGTAGAGTAGCAAATTTCATGCGGCCCCGAGTATATCAAAATGCAGGGCCCATGCATCATTGCCTTTCGGTCGAACCTACATCCACAATTTTTTGTACGTTCTATATCTCCACTGGTCCCTGAACCCAAAATGCTGCCTCGTTCCCCTAAAACCAAGCGGCCCACAAATATTTAAGGTGTCGACTCAAACTCAATCCTTCTCCTGTTTACTACGATGTGGCCCCACACACTGTAGTAATGCTCCTACAAACCCTACCGCCGCACACATCATCGGTTTTCTTCAAGAGGACGAGGGAGAAGCCGATTTGTAGTGGAGGCGCTTAAAAATGATATGTATTGGAGACCCCTAACCTAGGGTGCCCTAGGTAGCTGCCGCATGCATCATCGGTTTTCTCTTTTCTTTATGCTCTTGCGCCCTAGAGTGAAATTATGGTTGCTTCGTCCATCCAGCTTAATGTGGGAAAGGTGGGGCTTTGTGATTTGACCCCTCATCGCTCATTTTCTACTACTGCGGTGCTATGACCGGGGTGCCTCCAATTCCATCCGCTGATCTGAACTGTAATTTGGTGCATCCCACGTGGAACAAGACGATGGATGAGCCACACGTCGGACAAAGGGGTCGTGTTAAGTGTGTCGCCATTTCGTGTGCGGACTAACCCTGCTTGAGTTGCTACGCCAACACGACAGGTGTAGCCTACCACTTGGTTTTGGTCCTTGGTGAATCCCGACTATATTGATCGAAAAAGATACGTATTGAACTACCCTCTCCGTCTCGTTTTTTAGGCGTCTCGGTTTATAGGGCGTGCACGTAGTTCTAGGTCATCCATTTGACTAACTAAATATGAGTTACTATGTCACAAAAAGTATATCATTGGATTATTAAGCGAATGTAGTTTCTAAACATATAATGTTCATCACATATATAGCCAGTTAAATTATCAACCTAGAACGACGTGCATGCCATGTAAACCGATATAGAGGAAGTATAGTAGTAAAAATGAGGTGATTTTACCGAGCGATCGACGGGGGAGCATGGCCTATCATGCGGTCCCACGTGTCATGATGTACCAAGGCGATGCGCATGTCCCTCTTGAGGCAGATGCAATACTACGTGGTTTGAGATGATGGCGAACCGAAGTGTGAAATAATGGTTGCTTCGTCCATCTGGGAATGTGCGGCATTGTGATTTGATGTCTCATTGCTCATTACTACTACTACTGGGGCGATACGACTGGGGTGCATCCCCCCTGCTGTTCTGTACTATTATTTGGTGCTTGACACATAGACCCGGTTGCTATATGTCCCACATGTCGGCAACAGGAAGTACATAATTCATGAAAGCGAGCATCAATGGAGGAGTACAAGACACGGCTTGGGTTTTTGCTGCTTCGCGTGATCCATCGATACAAACCCGGACTAAATAAAGGCGAGGGCGGGTCTTTTCCCGCGCGGTAGGCAGGGGAGTTTGGCATGGTCTGTTCAAGGCAAGGAGGCAGGAAGGAAAACAAACAAATAAAGGTTGAGCGACTTAGTTTTGGGAAAATCTGATTTTACGGAGTACGTACCCACTAGGGTTTATAGGGCTCATCTAAAAAGCATTCGTTTTTCTGTTTTATAAGTCTCAATTCTAATACTAGTAGTAGTACCATCACATGTTGGATTTCGAGGTGCGTTAGATCACTCGATGCAAGTGGTGTCAAGAGAAAACTCACCAATGCATGTAGAAGTTCATGGAAATTTAGTGGTCATTCATGCATTCGTTCTAATTAACGCCTCGGTAAACATAACTTCTTGAAAAAACAAGCTTACTAATTACTGGTGCAAACTAGGAGTACGAAATTAATTCGACCACTCACCGTCTACCTTGGTTGGAGAGATTTTGAAATTGAGCCATAAACTGGAAAGGAGGGAGTAGTAAATTTTGTCTCGATTACTATTTGTGGCCTTGTATAGATGCAAAATGTATTTTTTATAGTAGCCTTGTATAAGTAAATGGAGGGAGTACTAAAGGACATATATATTCCAAACAATATGATAATCTCTCTAACCAAGGTAGTAGGGACGAGGAGTAAACAGAGGGAGTAGTAAAATTTTCTCCTCGTCCTGCGAGCCACCATGCACGTGGGCGAGGGAGCGGGCGTAAGGCGTACAGTAGTACTACTAGTAAGCAAGCTTCACCTCATCCTGCGAGCCACCGCGCCCATGGGCGGGGGAGATGGCATACTAAGCAAGCTTCTCCTTATTCTGCGAGTTGACATGACACATCAAAAGTACTCCAGTCTATAGAGCCTTGCCTCTAAGGTAGGCCCCACATGGTTTGCCTCTTTTTTTAACATAACGCGTCAAGTCGCAATTTGTTTGTTCACCCGTGGTAGACGATCCTCCCTCCACCAAGTGAATTACCAGTACACGGTCAAATTACCACGTGGGCTGCCTTTTCGTACAGAAATGAGCTCCATCGTGTACCCGCGCGGGTGTGGTTGGGAAAGAGATGGGAGTACGTGCGCCGTGCGTGCACCTCTTGTCTTCGTGCACGTACCCCACCTACATGGGTGTGTGCGAGAGATACAAACCTAGTCAAATGTCTTGTGTGGAATAACTACTCTTTGTAAGAAATTGTAAGAGTGGACAAAATGGTGAAGGAGGAGATAGGGGAGCGGCGGAGGTGTGCGATTCTTGGCTGGCGTTTGGCCTCATTTAAATAGGAGATTAAATAGACGGCGAATGGGAGGAGCTTAGCTAGCGTTGTGTATAATGCCGGCACGGTCATGAACGGACATGTCTCCAGAGTGGGTTTCTTGGCTTCCACACAGGCGGGTTTCATGGAGGCGTTTGAATGCGGCGAGGAGGCGTGTTCAGCCGACCATGTAGCGAGTGGCGCCCTTGACTCTAACGTAGGACACCACGATGTTCTTCGACTGACGTGTGGGATCTTTGGGTACATGGCCTGCATGTCAGTGACCCAACACAGGCAGCGCACAGCTGAGGAACCTTTGGTGGGCCAGGGCGGTCAGAAGTGGGCATTTCATAAACCGATGATTGTTCATTGAGTGTGACGTCATCCTTTTCATGTAGATAAGCCTACTATGTTGATAGCATGTTCGATACGTTGTGATTCATAAAGGCCACTGCAAACATCAATGTTCTGCTTATCACAGATAAGATTGATTAATACCCGTAACAATCCATGTCCTTTATAAAGGGTGCATGCATGTATAGGTTGAGCGTGTGTCTTGCCTCATGTGCTGTGTGCATGCAGGCGTGCGAGTGTTGCGTGCGTGCAAGGGTACATTTCAGTGTTGCATGCATGTGTGTGTACATGCGTGTGTTCGTGAGTGCATGTGTACGTGTCAGTGTTGCACGCCTGCACGTGTGCGTGTGTTCGTTATCTGTACGTGTTAGTGTTGCACGCCTGCATGCGTGCGTGTCTTGCGTGCGTGCATGTGCATGTGCGGGGTGAGGCTACAGGTCAGTCGAGTGACTTTTTCATCTATGGTCATTACATTTTCCAACTGTTGGATCCAAAATCAAGGGCCTCCAGTTTATCATCAAACTCCACCCCCTTGAGCCGCCAGCCACCACCGGCCGAACCGCCGGCCCCCGCCGCCTGCAACCGACCCGCGCCGCCCCGCCACCCCGCCCGCCCCGAAACCACTCCCCACAGCCGGTCCGCCGCCGCACCAGCCATCCCTCTAGGCCCCCCGCACCGAGCTTTTTCTACAGCGATCCCCACCCCACCGCCCAATCAACGCGCCCCCACAGCCGGCGACTGCCAACCAGAGGTCTCACGACTTCGAGTACCCACCGACCCCTAATTTATTACCATTTATGTCCTTCATACATGCACTGATGGGTGGGCCCTATGGTAATGTGCGCTGCTGAATGTGGACCATTTGACTGGTCAATTGATCGTGCCATCAACAAATTACGGAGCTGTATGGTGAGCTAGTGACCATATGATCACCCTAAAATGTATTTTATTAACACAGTACAGACTCAAACTACCATTTCTTTCTTTCATATATGGGTTGACAGGTGGGCCCCATGGTTACGCGCCCTGATGGTGCAACACTAGTTGCGCCATGTGGAACATTTGGCTGGTCAATTGATTGTGTCATCAACAAAATACGGAGTTGTACGGGTGAGCTAGGCACCGTATGATCATGACATGTATTTTTTAACACGGTACAGACACAAGGCTGATATATACGCGCAAGCACTTAGCGCTATAAGTGCACACACGCAGACCCTACCCCTATGAGCACCTTCGATAGAGTGAGCCAGCATATGATCTTGATATTTTATGAAGTCACCATAGGTGCCTCGTAGTCGAGTGGAACGTCTCCTCCCACTGAACGCACATCGCCAGAAAATACTAAAATTAACCCAGGATAAATGCGAGCACCGGGACTTTAACCATGGTGGGCTCGAGAAACCACTGTCCTCCTAACCATCCAACCACATGTTGGTTAGCACGACAAAATGTATGTGGTGACTGTGATGAGCTTATTCTGAAGTCCAGTGACCATATCATGCTTTCGCTTCAAATACAATGACCGTAAGTGTCATCAACAAAACACGGAGCACACATCAAATGCAAAGTCCGCCAGTGTCATAAAGAAAATACAGAGACATATCGTGAGCTAGATACCGTATGATCACCACGAGAATGTATATGGTGACCGTAATGAGCATATTCTGAAGTCCAGTGACCGTATAGTGCTTTAGCTTGAAATACAATGACCATCACGCATGAATGTGTCGTGGGCATGCATACATTTAGAGGGCCGAGAGATAGTTTGTGTGCGTATGTGAAAGTGGTGTAGAAGGAGGGGGTGTCCGATGGGGACAAGGAGAGATATGCCCTTTGTTTCTCTTTCCCGTGACTGATATTTTAGGAGAATATATAAATATTCACAAAGCAGAACAAATATTTTTGGATGCACCATGCAATTAACTTTCATGTATAACATTGTACTATTGTATATGCTTATTTTCTTTGTGGCCGATTGCATGTGTGGTGTGGTGGGCACATCATTTATAATTGTGGTGGGTTAACATGAGGACTCATGGGTTGGTTCCATCCTGCACCACATAGGTTGTACCGAGACGCGTTATACGAAGACCCATGTGGAGGACTCGGCATACAGCACGAAGCTAGCTACCGGAGTCGCGGAGGACTCTATCCCCAATGGTGATGAGCCGACTATATATGATTTGTAACCCTAGGCACCCAGTATGTTATAGAAGCTTGGGGGCTAGTTCGTTGATAGTATACACACACGGATAATGCCTGGTATTCACGTGTACTTTGTACACACCCCTATCACTAATATACAGTACCAGGAGTAGGCTTTTTCCTCAATTGAAAGGGTACAAACTAGGGTAAAACTTTGCCTCGTATTACCATCCAGCCTAACAGTCAGGGATATCCTACCGAATGATATGATGGAATCATATCTGCCAACTACTAAGAGAGAGGTGTGTCTGGGGGGGGCAATGTGTGTGAGAGAGGCACCTAAAGATAATGTGCATGCAGGAGACACATAGGCACATATATGTGCGTATAGAGGGCTAGTAGAGACCGTGCGTGTGTATATATGCATGTGAGAGAAATAGTGTTTTCCAACTGAGATTAGTGAAAAGAGTGGTACATAGTAGTCAGAAAGAGAGAGAGAGAGAGATACAGAGAGAGCATGTGCATGAGACTCCCCAACACCCCGAGCGAGATTGTGAGCATGTGTGAAAGAGAAATGCCGATGCATATAAAGTGTTTGCACTTATGCGGTAGATAGAGAGATATATAGCGCGTTTGTGAGAACGGGCAGAGGCATAGTGCATCTATGTTTAAAAGGCGGTTCTATGAATTAAAATAAAATATAAATGGCATTATTATTTTTGGATGAGATCATGAATTTTGCAAATTGCGTATGGACGAAAATTGGTCTATCAGACACCCATACTCTATTGAATTCTAGCATGTGCATGTGTTTATTTCATATTATCGATCCATAGAGTGAGAGTGGTTTGAAATACAGGCAATGGATGCTTTTGCAATTCATATATAAACATTAATAAGTGCACTCCATGTTGTTAGTGTGAAGCACTTTATACATTTGTCACTTGCATGGATACATTCCAAATTGCTAGCTACGAAATAGAATACATGTCGAATTCAACATAAAGGGGGTTTTGAAGATTCGAACTCATAGGAAGTGCATTCATCTATTTGAACCCGAGATAATGGATTTTTTAAATCAGATGTAAAAGGGGGCATCAATCTTTGTTGTGCGTTTGAACATGCTATATATATTCATACGCATGTCTAACTTTTTTTTGCAACCAAGGAGATTATATCTGGAACCATGCATGAACTGAGGCAAGTTACATATTTTTAAATATATACTTGTGTACAATGTATATTCAAATGTACCCCCTCCATTCTAAAATAATTGTAGCATTAGGATTTTCAAGAGTAAAGATTTGTGAAGTTTGACAAATCCTGAAAGTTCAATTCAAGAGAACCGAAAACGTTAATGCTTCTGCTCCCAAATATTGAACGAAGCGCCAAATAGGCCTCTGGTCACCCGAAACCACGTGAGACTGATGTTTGGTGGTAGGAAATTACTATCCTAACTCTGGGCCGTGAAGCCTATCGGCCCGATGTCCCAAAGCCTAAACCAGGGTAGGTTTGTAACTTCACCAAGACGCCAGTCTCAACCGCCTCCGAGAAGCATTCATACTCCATGGGCGCCTAAACACCCATGCGCTCGGCCGAAATCTATCCCGCCCACATTTGGGACACCTGAGATTACTCTCCTACCCCCAACCCGCAATATGTTCAAAATTTTAGATGGGGGTAAAGTTTTTAACTTACCCCAAATTTCAAACAAGCGCGTCCCAAACCGAAACATTGTTCCCCCTTAGTTCCCCGTCTCCCTCCGTTTCCCTATTCATACTCCATGGGCGCCAAAACGCCCTCTCCACCAGCCGCGAAACCCTAGACTCCTTCGTGCTCCACCCCGTAGCGCCCAATCCACCGCCGCCCTCCTCCATCACGCCGGAGCCGGTACCCTGATGTCGTTGTCCAACGGAACCGCACCCGCAACGCCCTCAAGGACTTAGCAGCTAAGGCCAAGGTAGAGCTGCCTCCATGACGCCGACACCGACGTGCGCCATACAAGAACCACTCCCACCACGCCTTCCTGCCCCTCACTGCTGCCGCTCCACTGTCGCAACCGTCCACCGCACTGGAGTTGTTCCCGCTAAGCCATTGTTCGCTGCCTCGGATCTGGTTCCCCGCTGCCGACAGACGGTCATCGCACCATAGTCAACAACTTGGCCATGGGTTCGTCCAAGGCTCCACCATCCTCCACAACTTATCGTTTCTAGCGAACCACGAGAAGATCGTTGGAAAAACAAAAGGAGGACACATCACTTCCAGCAGAAAGAGGTACTCCTCTTCCCTTATTCATGCAAACCATACGTCTCTGCTCACACCGTATTCATCCCATGAAAGAAACTAGTTGAGTGCTTCTTACTGCATCTTCTTCGTGATACTAAATGCCCAAGGTTTCCTCCCTTTACTATTTCACCTTTGCTAGAGGTTAGTAGCCCGCCTAGATTCAATTCAGGGTTAGTCGAACCTTAATTAAAAGAAGCAACAACCGCTTAGGCGCGCGAAGCCGCTAGTCCGCCTATTCGCCGGGGAAGCGGCGCATCGGTGTCTATCAAAGGGGTGTGGGGCGCAGGAGCTTCTTGCACCCGATCTGGAGGTCGGCGGGGCTTGAATGGATGGCCGAGGGGCGGTGCCAAGCACGGCGGTGCGGTGAGGTCGAGGGGAGGGCGCAGGTAGGGGACTGGGCCGGTCGTCGCTGGCGTTTCGAGGAAGATCGTCAACACCGACTGGCTAGAGGTAGATGAAGGCAATCTGGCCGTTCTTTGTACATCGGACAGTGCCACAAAAATGGACTGACCTATTTGTTTTCAGTCTACTGTTATTTTTATAGAATCATGTAGTAATTTAGTGTGCCATGCATGTTGTAGAACTATCATTTGTCTCCCGTCATTTATTTCTCACTGACCTTCTATCTACTACCTTTACACTTTACTAATTATGCACACACTTCACCCATACTCACACTATTGTTTTTTTACGCATGGGTATTTCAGACTCTGACACAGTGTTGATGAATGCAGAAAAGAAAAGATAGAAGTCGCTCCTGTGTAATTCGAAGATAAGCACTAAGCGTTTCGGCGCTCTAAAGGGTGCAGTGTCAGTAGTTGGAGATAGTAAACGTAGCTCTGCAATTGATGATCTCAATTGCCACACACAACCATCCCAGGTGCTTGCTTTAACTTCGTGCTGTCAAATGTGGTTGCATGTTGCATATGGTGTCTAGCTTGTATAGCTTGCAATTTGGTTAAATTGCATCTGCTTACTTTACATATTATACCTTTGATAATGACATGCCTTCCTATTTTTGATACATACTACGTATGTCTATTAACCATTTTGTACATCAAACTAATGCTCTTTTGTATCCCTTGTCAATCACTTATGATGAGACAGTCACCCCAGTGGGTTACTGTGAGACGCCATACTCGTTTAAAGAGTGTGGTATCATCCTCCCCACATGATTCTCAAGAAACAACAAGGCTAAATGAAGATAGTCAACATACCTCTCTAGTTGATGACCGCAATTCCCCCACACCAGCATCACAGGTGCTTGCTCTAACTTCGCAGTGTGATATGTGGTTGCATGTTGCATACGGTGTCTAGCTTGTAATGCTTCTAATTAGTGTAAATTGCATCTGCTTAGTTTACACATTATACCTGTGAATATGGCATGCCTTCCTATTTTTGGTACACACTACATCTATGTGTGAACCTTCTTCTTACATGAAACTACCTCTCCTCTGTATCCTGCATCAATCACTTACGATGAGTCACCTTTATTCGTTGCATATTATTTCTAGCATGTTGCCATGTATTGCTTCTAATTTGGTTAAATACATTTGTTAGGGCACCCTTTTAATTTGGTAGAGTGATATTGGTTTCATCTTTCATATGGTTTCTAGCTTGCAGTGATTCTAACAAGTTCAAGCACCTTGTGCTTAGTTTACACTTTATACATCATACATGTCAATATGTCACGTCGTCCTATTTTTCATACATATTCCATCCTCCTATCATGCGGCTGTCTTACATGAAAGTAGTGTTCGTCAGTATCATGCATCAATGAGTTCTAAAGAGCAAATTTTATTCCTTTTTCTTGTGGGTTTGACTTGAAAAGGCAAAATCAAGAAAGTGGAAGGAAAAGATTAAGGAAGGTGATGATGGTGGTCCTCTGCAGCAACGTAAATGGAGCATCTGTACCGATTCTCCTTGTACTGATAGTGCATTACAAGGTCCAAGTCTCCGCTCCCCTACTCCACCATCCAAGGTGCTTGCTCTAACTTGGCAGTGTGATATCTGGTTGCATGTTGCATATGGTGTCTAGCTTGTATTGCTCCTAATTAGTGTAAACTGCATCTGCTTAGCTTACACATGATACATGTGAATATGACACGCTTTCCTGTTTTTTGTACATACTATATCTGTCTTTCACACCATGTTCTTACATGAAACCACTCTTCTTGTGTATCCTGCATCAGTCACTTATGATGGGACACCTTTAAGTTGGCAGTGTGATATTGGTTTGCATCTTGAATATGATTTCTAGCATGTATTGCTTCTAGTTTGATGAACGCCACCTATGACGATGCAATTTTAACTTGGCAGAGTGATATTGATTGCACCTTTCATATGGTGTCTAGTTTGTAGTGCTTCTAATTTGTTGAAGTGCCTTCTGCTTAGTTACCACATCATAGGTGTGAATATGTCAAGCCGTCCATTTTTTCATACATATTCCATCCTTGTATCATGACTTTGCCTTTCATCAGAGTAGTGTTCATCAGTATCATGTATGAATGAGTTCTAAAGAGCGAATTATATTCCTTTTTCTTGTCGGTTTGACCTCACAATGCAAAATCAATAAAGTTGAAGGAAATTGGCAAGGCATTGGATGATGGTGGTCCTTCCAAGCAACTGAAATGGAGGTTCTCTACAGATTCTACTCCGCCATCATCCCAACAAGATTCGCAAGACAACGCAAGGCTAGACAGTCAACGTAGTTGTGTAGATGATGAGCACATCTCCCCTACTCCACCATCACAGGCGCTTCCTCTAATTTGGCACTATTTTATATTGTTGCATGTTGCGTATGATGTCTAGCTTGTATTGCTTCTAACTTTGTTGAATTGCATCTGCTTACTTTACACATAATGCCTGTGAATATGACATATGTTCCTGTTTCTAGAACATACTATATTTGATCACAGGATATTCTTACATCAGACTACTTTTCTTGCATATCCTGCATCAGTCACTTATGATAAGGCACCTTGAAGTCGCCACTGTGATATTGGTTGTGTCTAGCATATGATTTCTAGCATGTACTGCTTCTAATTTGTTGAAACGCCATACAGTTTGAACTGTGCAGAGTGATATGGGTTGCATTGTCGGGACCCCGATTCCAAGTCACATCGATCTAGCCGGTAACACCTCATATCACTTTGCGGCCTCACGCATGGTATTCCCACGGGTGTCGCCTTACCATGGCCCGCGACCGTTTGCGCCTTTTGGCTCACGTATATGTTAGTGTCGCTAGCATCCGTATGACAGAGAACCCGGGCCGACATGACTAATCGTGAGCCCAAAGTGGCACTAACTTACGGGGACAGGCATACATGAATCAACATCGAGCATGTCGGTCAGCAGCGTGTGAATCCGAGCTGTAGCAACTGGGCTAACAGGACTCCAAGAACCCAGGCTTTAGCAGGCTAACAGGACTCCAGATGTCACCGCGTGACATTTCCCTGAAGGGACACACACAGGAACGAAGTGAATCACATGCCGGCCAGTCAAGTGTTCCGGAGCAGTAGTGCTGGGCTAGCAGGACTTCGGTGAACCGGGCTGTAGCGGACTACTATGGCTCATGGAAGCACAAGACTACATTTCCCCATAAGAGAGGCTACCAAGGATAAACAACTTGGTTGTCGGATCCCACACATACCAAGCATTTCAATCATACACACAATATACTCGATATGTGTAAATACAACATGGCATCACAACATAACTCTACGACTCAAGTATTTATTCATTAGGCTTCGAGGAGCGAGGCATTACAAACATGGGTCTCATGACCCAACATTCAAAGCATACAAGTCAAAGCACATGCGGAAGCTTAACTTGTCTGAGTACAGACAACTAAAAATGAAGAAGGCTGAGGAGCCTAACTATCTACCAGATCCTGCCAAGGACACAAGATCGTAGCTGAGGTATCAAGCTAAACGTCGAAGTCCACACGGAACTACTAACGAGACTGACGTCTGTCTGCAAAACATAAAATAAGCAAACGTGAGTACAAATGTACCCAGCAAGACTTACATCAGAACTAGCTACATATGCATCGGTATCAACAAAGGGGGCTGTGGAGTTTAACTGCTGCAAGCCAGCTTTGACTCAGTGGCTAACCTGAACTACGACTGCAAGTAACTCTTTTGAGGTGGCGCACACGAGTCCACATATTCACCATATCAATACTCCACTATGGATCCTCTCCCGTCTCCATACGAGAACGCCATCCATAGCACTCACGCTTATCTTGCGCATTTTAGAGTATCCACTTTCACTTGTCTATGAACTATGCAAGGGGTCCAAGTTTCCATATCCGAGGAATCCGGCTATTCGAATAGATAATGATAACCCTACAGGGGTGTACTTCTTCACACACGCTCCCACCACTTACCATTGTTTGCACGACATGTACTCGGCAACCTTCAAGCGGAAGCCCAACGAGGGTGTCGGCCACGGACTGCCTAAACACTCAAGTCTCTAGTCCAGGTTTATCAACTATCCAGGATCCATCCGCAAGGAGTCCGGCCGAGGTTTCTACATACGGCCCCGAACGATGTGTACAGGGTTCCGAGACACCAAACGGGCGCCCGGCATGCCCGACCACGGTGTATCTACCGCATCATAGCCCACCCCTAGGGTCAGCGCTACGCACGGCCGCCAACACATAACCTACAAACACCAAAAACTAGTTGCAACTCCTGGACAGAGTACTAGGGTGATTAAGAAGCCGAGAGGGTCAATTAAGGATCCCAATGAGTGGTAGTAGCTGTTCATGGATCACAGACACAGAACTCAGTTCCTAAGAACAGTTTCAATGAGACAACCCACCATGTACTCCTACATGGCCTCTCACCGCTACCTTTACCAAATCGTGTTCACACACTTAGCTCACACATAGTAGGACATGTTCATCACCATTCCAATTCATTCCCGATGAATCAGACCCGACACAACTCTATGCAATAGCAGGCATGACAAACAAGCATGAATGAGTAGGAACATCAGGGCTCAAACAACTCCTACTCATGCTAGTGGGTTTCATCTATTTACTGTTCAATGACAGGTCATGCAAAGGATAAAGGGGTTCAGCTACCGCAGCAAGTAACAGATGAATCGTTGTTGTCCTAATGTAGTAAAAGAGAGCAGGAGCGAGAGAGTGGGATTGTATCGGAATGAA
Source organism: Triticum urartu (assembly GCF_003073215.2). Taxonomy (NCBI): domain Eukaryota; kingdom Viridiplantae; phylum Streptophyta; class Magnoliopsida; order Poales; family Poaceae; genus Triticum; species Triticum urartu. The sequence goes on from NC_053027.1 coordinate 311,804,919, forward strand.
CAAGGGGGTTTTTCTTGCCTGGCACTTCTGAAGATAACATTGAGTCTTCATCAGTGTCAACGATCACAGCGTCGGAGCAGCGTCTACCGAGAGGGGACAATTACCGGCAAACAAGGAAGAGCACAATCAATGCAATGCATAATATGATGCATGATCATGGCATGACAATATGTTGTGATTTGAGCTAATGCAACTAGTAACAGAAAGGTTTTGGGTTGATTTGAACTCAAGGTTCAAATTCAAATTCAAACTATGAATTCAAATAGTGCATTATCATGTTTTGGACTAAACAGTGAGGTTAACTTGCTCAAACCTGCATGAAAATGCCATAAACAGATTCCTTGAATTTTTCTGATAATTTTTCATATATAATTTATTTCATTTGGAGTATGGTTGATTTTCTATGATTTTTAGAAGTTTTGGGCATTTTCTGGAATTTTCTGAATTATTATAATTTAAACTAAATCCAGAAAATGTATTACTGCATCAGCATGACGTCAAGGTGATGTCAGCAGGTCAAAGGCGTCGACCAGGTCAGTGACCCAGTCAACTAACTAAGTTAGTTAGCCCTAACTAACTAGCCTGGGCCCACTGGTCAGCGACCGTAGTAACTAACCTAACTAGCTAATTAGCTCTAACTAGAGTAATTAGTCGGGCGGGGCCCGTAAGTCCGTGAGAGAGAGGGGGAGGTCAAACCGGGCAGTGGGGTCAACCCATGCCGGTCAATGGGTCAGGGGCCGCCGGCGTTTAGCCGCCGGCGATGACAGAGACGGCCGGGCGGCTCGGAAATGCGCTACGAGCAGGGGTTTGGCGCGCTGACGCCACCAGGGCATAGCCCTTGCTCAGCCGCATCGAGGGATGCATGCAGCAGCGGCTCCTGGGAGCAGCATGAGCGCGATGACATGCTCAGGGGCAAGCTGGGCTTGCTCTAGCCACGGTCACGACTTCGCCGGCGGCGTGAAGCTCACGGGCACGGCGGAGAGTGATGATACGGCGAGCTACATGCCACGGGGATAAGGGAAGACGGTTAAAGAGCTCACTAGGGGTCGAAGAGCAGCTCCGTGGGCTCGGGGAGGCGCTCGGGGCGACGAATCGACGATGATGATCTTCGGTGGCCGACGAGGAAACGGTGGCGGTGGCGGCGCAGCAGAGCTTCTGGCGCCGCGTGACTCGGTGGAGAGGAGCCTGGGACGGAGAGGGAGCGAGGGAGTGGTTGTGGCTGCGGCGGTGCACGGCGGCGCTCTCTGACACGTTCGGGTCCGGGCGGGACAGAGAGCAGAGAAGGGGGAAGGCGTGGGAGGAGAGTGAGCGGAGCGGTCAGCGGGATCGGGATGGCACGCGGGAGTCGTCCACGCGTCCAGGGGCTCGTCGGCAAGCAGGAGGTGGCTGCGCGTGTCGGCGGGCGTCGAGCACGCGCCCCTGTCCTTCTGTCCAAGGAGGAAGACGACAGGGGGCAGCGGCGGTGGGCTGGGCCGCCAGCTACAGTATTGGGCCTATTGGGCCACCAGGTAATTGGACCAGGTGAGCTCTGCTCTTTTTTTTAATTTTATCTCTGTTTTGTTTTGTTTTTATTTATACATTTTGCGACTGATTCAAAATTCAAGATGAATTCAAAACAGTGCCAAAACACTCTGAGATATTTTATGTTACCTCTCTGGACTATTCCAAAAGTACATAAAACATTTCAAAGCATTTGAAAATATATTCATTATATATTATGAATATATCCCCAAATTCAAATAGATTATTGATTTAAATTCAGAGACCAAATAATTCCTTAAAAATGTTCCAGAATTTTGGTTTGATATATAACTCTTGCCAAAATTCACAAAACTATTTTTAGGGCATTTTGGATTCACAGAATGCTATTTAAAGGGTGCTTGCCCTTCTTTTTATCAGATTTATGAGGTTTCAACAATCCTCTTTTTAAGTTTCAGAAATTTAAACATGATGCAAGCAAGATGCAAACACTAGGCAACACCAGAAGCTAGGGATGTGACATCTCACCCCTACTAAACAAGAATCTCGTCCCGAGATTCAAATCGTGAGGTAAGAAGATAGAGGGACACAAGCTATCACAATCTTCACAATCCAGATGTCTTTCTCGAGGATGTTGATTCATTGCATCACCTTGATCTCGACGTCTTGCTTTGAGAACTACATCCAACATGACAACGAGTGGAAAGGGAGAATTTAAGAAGAATCGACCTTCCTGAGGTTCGAGCAACTTAGGATCATCTTAATGATCACAAGATCAACTCATGGAATGAGACATAGTAACATCTCTCAAGCTGAGACACGAGGCATACACCTAGAGGGATAGAGTGAAATGGATGGCGAAGGTTCACTAGCACTACAAGAAATATGTCAACTTGTGACCACCACTATTGGTCACTGAATGGTCACAAATTTCCATTTGTTACCTTTTTGTGACCAAAAACATAAGGTCAAAAGCTGGCCGTCATAAACTGACTATAGCGACCTTTCTTCTGGAATGGTCATAGACGTTTATGACCAAAATACGTCTACTGTGGCATTTTGGTCACTAGCAACCTCCCCAGGCCATGTAGGCATCCAGCGTGGCAAGCTGATGTGGCACAAGATTCAGCCCGGTCCGATTAGGTGTTTTACATGGGCCGAGCCCATTAATTCAGCCTTTTTAATATATATTTTTCTGTTAATTTTCGCTAGGTACATGGGCCTGGCCCAACAATTTGGCCTTTTATTTTCTGGGCCGTGGCCTTTTATAGTATATTTATTTTCTAGTTTCAGCCATTATATATTCAAACTGGTCCCACTAGTGAGATGGGTCCCACTTGTCAATTTCATCTATCAAATAGGTCCCACATGTCAGAAATGTACAAATTAGACAGATTATTTTCGTAAGTGGCCCCATTGTTCAGTTTCCATTTCACAAGTTTTCAAATCACATACATAATCAATATTTCAAAAAGAACAAAGAACACATAAATTCATCAAATATACCACTAAATAAGTCTATTACAATCTTTACAACACAGATATGCAACAGTATACTGCTGTTCACTCAGTAGGACTTCACGACTTCACACTTCTAGACTTCACACTTCACACTTGAGCTTCTGTAAAAGAGGAACCACCACAATTTTAAGTCTACAATACAACAATTGATAATAATCAAGGATAATAAAAAAACAAGTAATAGGTTCAAATGTGAAGGCAGCATGAAACTAGTGATACGACAACATGCAGAAAACACTACAATGTAATACTGTTAAGTTCATATCAACACAACAAATCATATGCCCCAGCACTGTTATATAAAGCAAATGATATGCCCCCCTTTTATCTAAAAGTGTAGTGTATGCTAGTGACAGAACAAGAGATTGTAGTGTATGCTAGGTCTAGCATTGGTTAAAAATAACTAATAATCACATGACGAATTTGAATGCAGCATATAAAAGAACTAATTCATTTCATCAGTATGAGATCCAACTGTTTGCCACTTGGTAGATAACCTACCAGGGAGGCCTTGATATAAACAGGGGTACGTGTAAATATATGTGTTCACAGGCTCGAATACATCGCCAGGAACTGTAAGTACAGAACATGTAACATGGTGGCTACATAAACAGAACGAGATGTGGCATGCTTAAAAGCCCGAGCCCGTGCTATGCCTATATATAATCAGGTGCAGCTTAAATATACGTGGGCACATACTGAAAGGAACAAGATAGCATGATGATATCCGATCGACTAGATTTGGGAGAAACCTGATCGAGCCAACACAAAAAAGAAATAGAGCAAGATTTGAGCTGCACCTGCAGAGTGTTACTTATGGTGGAACTGCAGGAGACTTGCTCGGATTTAGTCAACACGAATTGTAAGTGTAAAGCAGATCATCTTGGCTGTTACACACAAAAAGAAAAGACAGTGTGTTTTTTAGACTGCATGGTCAACAATAACAACAACAAATGTACAGAATGTTTAGGTACACAAGCATGCGTAGCAAGTATTAAAAGTTCAATATGTTTGGTGGAAGGCACCATTGATCTCGTTCTCACAGCCATACTTACACGAACACATGCAGTTTTAATTAATTAAATGATTAGGCAACAAAGGCAATTACGAATCTTGGGGCAGGAGGTAGTGAGAGCAACTCAAATGTACACTAGTAGAGGGATCGTCAAGATGTAGGGGATGGAGGTGTCTCACTTGGTTTCAAAATAAGATGCACAGAAGACAACCACATAAATATAGCAGTGCATAGTACTGACGAAACAGGGACATCTTTTTGCCAACATGTATAATTCGAAGTAGCAATAGCGAGCAAAGGAAGATGAGAGGGAGATGGAGAAGCTCAGTGATACGCTTCTCATACAGAGCAAACCCAGCGACCTCCCTGATCAAGTACATGACGAAATGCACCCTCTTGGTACCTTTCTGCAAACCAAAATGGTAACCGGTCAGAACAATGAGAATGAAAAACTTAAATAGGAGTAAACATCACAATAATATGAATTCTTACTACCACAAAGGATCTATTGCACTTGAGAATGAACGAATTGTCACATATTCAACAAATTCAGAATCTAAACTGAATTTCGTCTACCAAATAAACTAGAATGCCTCAAATCCAGTCTGCTAAGAGTATTTATTTATCTACACTACATAGTCAAAGAAATTTCAAAAGAAAGCCCATGTTGTGAAATCCAGGCAGCTATATGAAATATGTTGTTGGCACACAAGATTGACAATATCTACTTCAGAGTTCTGCAGAAACTCTGAAGCCGACATACTCAAGTCGAAAATAGTCTGGAAGTGCAGACAGAGATGTCAAATGTGAATCAAATCAAATCAGCCTTCCATACAGTAAAACAAACAAACAGCTCTGTATTGTGATCTACTAGTATTAACAAACAGTGAAAATCTCACATCAATGATCTTAGAGGTGTATGTGATACAGTAAAATAAACAAACAAACAGCTCTGTGTTGTGATGTACTACTAGAAATATACTTGAAGGATATTCCATGGATAGGAGAGATGCACCGAGTTAACATGATGGGAATGTAGTGAAATTTTGGACAAGAATGACAGTAGGTCAAAAGTAAAAAGCCCAGCCTGAAACCCCAAACATGTCCAATAGATCTATGGTAGTCAATATAAGGTTAAATTGCAGCTGGAAATAAATCGAAGTATTGCATCCGTGACAAGAATAACAAACAGGCTAAGCTGACAATATCAGGATGACAAGCTTCAACTTGTACTGTGATTTTTGGACAAATAGAACTGCATAACAGGGAAGATAACTAGTACAAACCATGAAAAATTGAGATGCCATTTACAACCTTTTAATAACTCATGGAATTTCGAAGACAAAAAAAATCCTGCTGAATGGCATACAACCCTCAGCAACCAGTTTGCTCTCAAAACTGGTACATGGATTTTAGATAAAGTAAAAAGACTAGTTGAGTGGTCACTCCAAAGAACATATTAATTGTATAAGTCAAGTAGTTGGCAAGAGCACATTGATCAAACAACTAAAAAGTTTCTCAAGCAATGACAGACCAATGAATGGTGGATTGTTTGGGCATGTCAATCATGGTGCTAAGAATCCACGACTAGTTACTAACCTTTACAACTGCTGCTCCCAGATGAACAACAGCTGCTTTTACACTAGTGCCAATCGTGTCATACTCTGACCTGCAAAAGGTAGTATGGGAAACTTATTACTGCTTGTACACCAGTGTTTAATGCAGCAGATCAATACCTCATTTATGGTTCTTATTTCGACGCGTCGCACACGATAGTATGTGAAAGTTATTAGTGGACTACACCCCTTAAACATTGGTACTTATCTTTTAACAATCACACACTAACAACTTTCAGTTCTCTAATCTTGTGTGCTATGAAATTTTCTTCCAATGTGCATCAGTGATATCAATTTTGATAAGCCGTGAACCAAACAGTTCAGAATCCTTTGACGAATATGGACTACATTGTGAGATTTTGTTGCAATGTGCATCGGTTGAAGATTAAACCTGGACGTCTCCAAGGCTGGTGCCGACGGCGAGGTAGGAGCCCTCGCGCGTCCAGTGCACGACGCAGACGCTGTTCCTCGGCCCCAGATCGCACAGCTTGGTAACCTGGACAACGGTGCCATTAGCAATCTGACCTGAGCGTGATCCATGGATGCAACAAGATGGAAGAAAGAAAGAAATGCACCTTGCAGCTGGATGCGGACCAGAGGTAGACGCAGGTGCCGAGGCCGACGGCGAGCATGTTCTGCAAGGACCAGTCGACGAGGTTCAGGTAGAAGTCGTCCTGCAGGGACGGCACGTCCAGCACCTGCACGCCGGCGATGACCACACACCAGTTAGTAGTAGATCGGAGATTGGAGAATTCGGTGCGCGCGAGGTGTTTGCGGGAATGGGCGGGCGGGCGGATCGAACCTTGTGGGGCGTCTTGGGGACCTTGCGGGGCGCCTTCTTGGGGGTGGGGGAGCCGGCGCCGCCGGCGCAGTCCAGCTTCTCGACGAAGGGGGAGAAGGGTGCGGAGGAGCGGTCCGTCTTGAAGCGGAAGAGGTTGTTGGAGCGTGCCCGGCGACGACCTGGCGGGTGGAGTCGTCATGCCCGGCGACGGCCGCCTCCATCCGAATCCGCCTGCGTGGGAAGCTAGCAGACGAGTGGTGCGGCGATGGGAGGGGAAGCCGAGACCCCTCGCTTCCCCCACCGCGGCCTCCATCGGGTGGGAGACGGAGGGAGACGAAGGCGGCGCGGTGGGGTGCCTCGATCTGGATCGAGGAGAGGGAGGCCGCGCGCTGGATCTTGCCGAAGGGGAGGGAGGAGCAGAGCATGGGGATCTTGGAGCGCGCTGGATCTTGCCGGAGGGGAGGGGAGGGAGGAGAGCGAGGGGAGAGGTGGGTGGCGGCGAGGGGAGGGGAGGTGGGAGGGATCGGGGAGCGCTAGGGTTTGCGGGGGAGGAGTGCAGGCTGTGGCCTGTGGGTTGTTGGGCTAGGTGGCGTGAGAAACGTGACGAGGGAGCGCTGCCGTTGGATCCAGGTGGATCGGACGGTGCTCGATCCATAATCCGCGTGACATGCCTCTGAACCAATCAAAACAGAGTACATGTGCGCGACGTCCATGACCATTTAAGTAGGTCGTAACCGGCTGAAAATAAAGTGCACATCTCTTTGGCTAAGAGAACTGACTCGTTTTGCACCGTCTTTCGGCGGTTCCCCTCCGCCGGTGACTTCTTGGTCGTCGGCGGTGAGGAGGGTCGTCGGATCCCGCGCGTGTGGATCATTTTAGCTATAGGTTTTAGGGTCCTAGTAGCTTAGGTTTTAGGGTCCTAGTAGCTTAGGTTTTTGGATCATTCGATGTCTCGACTTCAGGGGCGGAGGCGGCAATACTGCATAAAGAAGCTCTGGATTTTT